>NW_009932526.1:60329-68319 GCF_000696875.1 Nestor notabilis
GGTGGAGTGGAGGGAACGTGCTGTAAAGAAGATGAAAGAGAGCAGGGTTCACCCATCACTCTCTTTTTTTTTTTCCCCTTCTTATTTCCAAGGTGAAAATGCACTTGCTGCAAAAACTGACTTTAATCTTCACTGCAGTCTTTAGCAGGTACACGGCCGGGGGGAGCGGGCTCGCTGCCGGAGGGGGGGATTTGCCACTTCAGTGGCCTAAATCTGTGTATTTCTGGATGATTTATCACCCACGTATCACCAGCAGTGCCCTCTGAACTGAAGAGGGCTCAAGCAGCAAGGACGTGGTGGCACAGCCTGGCCCTGCGAGTGCAATGGGATGCTGCAGAGCATCACCACGAGGAGCAAGGTCCCACCTCCCCATCTGATCCCATCTCCAGAGCCGCGCTGGCCTCTGCACACCCCACAGGGCAGGAGCTCGCCCCATCGGCTCCCAGAGTGTCCCACTTTATCCTCGAGCTCATTGCCTGTCCCCAGAGCCCTCTGCTCTGGCAGCATCACCTGGGTAAGCTCCAGCTGCCGGTTCCATTCATCTGGGCTGCATTAAGTGCCTGGCAGGTTGAACTCTTCCTTAAGTGCGTGTAGTTCATCCCAACCTCCTCTCACAGCAGTTCCCACAGCCTGGCAGTGGTGAGGGTTTGCAGCGTTCCCCAGAGTGATTCCCTTCGGTCAGGATACTGGAGCTCCCACATCCCCCTTTTTCCTGGTAAATATTAAAACATGGGGTTAAAGCTTCACCATTTGGGCTTTTTCTTGCATCACATCAGCTGTGGATCTGCTTATTTTTTAGCTAGGAAACAGCTCTATACCTGTTGGTAATACATATTTCAGCTGAGGTCAAAGTGCAGTCCCTGGTTGCATCTGGGGGATGGGGAAATGCAATTACAAGCTCTTCATTCTGCTAATAATAATTAAATAAGTGCCTTTATTAGCCAGGGCAGCTCCCCTTCTGTTAGCAGCAGTAGGATGCAGGGGAACTAGCAAGGTGGCATTGGTGTGAAGTATCCTGTATTGGGACTTCTGTTTGGAGTAAAACATGGGGATCTCCAGGAGATGTGTAGCAAGCTCAGGGGAGGGAATGGAAACTGGGATTTTCAGATCCCAGAATCCGTAGGGCATCAGTGAAGTGGAGCTGGGACCTGCGCTGGGTACCACTGGGAGCCACAGCCGTAATTGGCGCTCGGAAATGGAGATCCCTGGCTCGTTGCTCCATTCCCGGTTCATCCCGCTGCCGCTTGCAGTGCTCAGCCCCACCAGGACCAGCCCCAGCCCAGGCCGGGGAGATGCCTCCCACTTTCCTGCGAGGCAGGAGAGGACATCAAAGGCACCAACCCCATGTCCCGCCTCGGCTCCTCTCCCCCTTCCCTGAGTTTGCATCATGGAAAATACTCTCGGCAGGCGGCTGGCTCAGCTCCATGGAGCCACTCGGCTCCCTCCCGCCCGGCTGGGGCTCACACACCAGTTCCTCCCCTGTCCGGCAACAGGGCATGTTTTCCCCTCCCTCCGTGGTGCTGCGTCTCTTCCCCTCTCCCAGAATAACCACAGATCCTTGGGAAACGCCAAGGAAAGCCGCTGCGTTTTCCTCCTTCCTCCTTATCCACCAGCCAGAACCAATTAAACCCGCAGATGCTCAGCTCTTCCCGGCTTCCCTTTTAATTTCAGACCCCCTGGTAAGAGGAGACATGATAAAATGCAAGATTAAATGCCTAATACCTAGGATTTGGGATTACCGAGGCCGGGCTGGATGGTTGGAGGTAGAAGGATGTGTCTGGTTAAAGGGAGGTTTGAACTAGTGATGCCTCCCTGCGTCTTCTCTCCCATCTGCGGCATCAAAAGGGCAGGACAAGCATGAAACCCCCACACAGATCCAGCCTGGAGGTGCTCAGGAATGAAAAGCTTCATTCACTGATGTTCAGGGGTGGCTTTGGGAAGGGGTTTTTGCACGGAGCTGGGGAAGGAGATCCAAAATCCCACCCCATGACAGCAGGATGGGGGTCCATGGCCTAAATCTCTTGGATTTGTAGGTAACAGCATCCAACAGCCCCTGTCAAACACCAAACACATCATCTTGACATCCCCTCTGCTTCCTGCTCCATACTGGAGGGTTTCAGGCTTTGATGGCTGGAAAGATGCTGCTGATTTATTCATGGGCACTTCCCACCCATTAGCATTAATAGCTCTCATTGCTCTCCTCCATCTATGGAGCCCGTTCCCATCCCTGCCCAGCCTTTACTGGGAAGGTCAAGCACAGAGAGATGCTGGAGCCCAACAGATTTCCTAAACATAACTGGTGTGCCAGGTTTCCATCCTCGGCATCCAACCTTTCCAACAGGGAAGGAGAAGGATGCCAGCAAATGTCCCCTCTCTGTTTCTTCTTCCTCTTGATCTTCTCACTCAAGAGAAGATGCTGTGAAGATGGGACTGTGCAGAGCTGGTCTGCCTTCCTCCCAGCTGCTCGCCGGCCGTGCCATATGGCAAAGCAGCTCTGCTCTGGCTTGTTTTGGGTGGCAATGTGGCCTTTGGGTGAATCCCAGCACTACATAAACCCCATGAGGCCACCACATCGCATCCCACTGAGCAGCCAGGGGGTCCAGGTCAAAGAGGACCAAAAAGATCCCCAAAAGATGTTGTTAAAGGGTGCTCCTTCCTTTGGTTCCCTCCTAGCTTCAAACCCACCACCCTACTCTGGCCCTGCATCTCCACCCCACCTCTGTTTAATTTTACCACCATTGCCTTTAAACGTGACCAGGGTGCTCCACTGCCAGTAACTGGTGTTACTGGGGAGCAGGGAGGGAGGATCTGGGGGGCTACACGGGGGTTCTGGTGCTATGGGGCTGGAATCCCTGGCTGAGCCCCCCAGGAGCATTACATTGGAATGTGTGGGAGCGTTTTGCATCTTCCCAAGCCCTGGGAAGTGCGAGATGCTCTTTGCTCGCGGTGGCTCCGTGCCTGTGAAGCCACGTGGGTGGGGGATCCGAAAATGCCGAGGAAAGGACTGCAGAGGATGAGCTGGTATCGAGGGATGGAGCTGAATACCCCGAATCAAGAAAGGTTTGTGTCTGAGCTCCAGGTCGGGCTCGGCTCCTTTTCCAAGGGATCTTACCCGAGTCCTCCCCCATCCCAAGATCCCTGCTCTGTGGGATGTTATTTGAAGCAGGGACATGGATAAATGCAATAACGTTAGAGAGATGCTGCGATGCAGCTGATGGGTTGAGGAGCAGATAAATGTGTTAGAGCTGAGATGCTGCTCGGGCTCCTCCTGCTCCTACCTGACCTGCGGGAACTAACTCGAATAGACCAGACAAGGCTGAGGAACTGCACTGGGTGATGTTTTGATTCTTTTTATAAAAGAACTAATCCTTTAGAGGCTTAAATAGCAGAACTGGAGCCTTCCCTCTGGCTGCCTGGGGAGCTGGTGCTCAGACACAGCAAGAGACACCATTTCACTCAGCAAATACTGGTAAGGGCACATCTCTGCTTTGGGGATATTCACAGTATTTGGGAAACACAGGGCTCAGTTGTCTTACTGCCGATGAGGCCTATTTGATGTGCTGACAGAAGGTGTGTTCTCAGCTTGTGGACCGAGGCAGGTGAGGGGACATTTTCCCCTGGTGCCTGCCCAAATGCCTGAGTCCTGTGGTTTGTCTCGTGTGACAGAGATGCTCGACTTTGGCATCAGTGAAATGAGGATCAAAGCATTTTGGGAAGGGGCTGTTTGGCACAGGACGGTGGGAACAAGCAGCAGGGACATTGCCAGACCCCACTGGTGTCACCTCCACTGAGAGGGTCCCTCTGTCAGGCTGCGAGCAGGGGACTGCATCTCCCTCTGCCACACCGGCACAGCAAGCTGCTCATGAACCACAGAACCACGGAGTGGTCTGGGTTGAGGGGACCTTAAAGCTCCTCCAGCTCCAACCCCTGCCACGGGCAGGGACACCTTCCACTGGAGCAGGTTGCTCCAAGTCCCGTCCATGCTGGATCCTAGGGAGGGGCCAAGCAAGGAATGGGAGGCACGGAGGGGTTGGGGACTGGGGTGAGAGCCTGGTGTGCAGAGGACGATGCTTCCCCGGTGTGCTCCATCCCTTTGGACCACTGATGCCAGGAGGGATTCCGTGGCTGCAGACATCATCCTATGGATCACGTCTGTTAGTGGCGATGAGGCATTTCTCGGTTTGAGTTCACCCCTTTTGAGCTCATTCTTGAGCTCCTACAGCAATGGGTTTGGCAATTACACCAGGCCTGAAAACCCATTTCCTTTGGTGTATGTTTAAAGTTGGTCCTGATGGCTTCATTCGATTCCCCTGGGATTTCTCCTGTGGGATGAGACATCACCAGGATCCTTCAGCTCTCGCTGGGGTTTTACCTGCAAGAGCCCAACCTGCCCCTGCCCGCTCCAGCACAGCAAGAGAGGGCTGAAAACACATATTCCCTCTCCCCAAGAGCTCCTCGGAGCTGGAATTGTTATGGCTCATTTTGAAATGAAAAGGCAATCTCGGAATATTCCATTTGTGTGAAATATCCCATCCCGAGGCTCTTCCCTCCAGCTTTTATTTGTGTTACCTCAACATTAGCAAGCGCTAATGCTTTGTCATTTGGAATAGAGCTGAAATGACAAACCAGAATGTTCTGCTGCAGAAAGCTGGGGAAAAGCTCAGAGGATGAGCCTGCTGGTGCGTTTTGGGATAATCCTTCCTGGATGGGCCCCTCTTCCATCAGGAGCTGGATCTTCGTCCCTTGTGTGACCAGGAGAATGAAGTGATGGCCAGATGTGGCCATTCCAGAGAAGAAAAGCTTCTGGTGGGTTAAAATGAGGCACCCACCAAGGTGCGGGTACGTGTGTGATGGGAGCAGGCGCCTTCCCTCTGGCTCTTTATTCCTTTCATAACACACGATACATATTCTGCTTTAAAGAGGCACTGGGTGAAATTAAAACCAGCTTCCATGCAGAATTCCTCCCCCAGCTTGTGCTAATGCCACAGTGTCGGAGCTGGGATTGCAATGGGCAAGTGGCTTCTGCTGGTGCTGGTCTTGGGTCTACAGCATCTTGCTCCTTCCTCCTTCTCCTCCTCTCCCGAGTGGCTGCTGGAGAAGCAGGATCACCAGGAATGTGAATGCTGCAGGCAGTGTGGTCTTCCCAAGTGTTTTCTGTCCAGCATGGATACGTTTCTGTGGACTCTCAGTTGCACAAAGCTTCGCAGAGCTGCGTTTTGGCCTCAAGTTATCAGCTCGATGTTCCCTTCAACTGGAAAATGTTTCCTTTTGGGTGTTTGTGTGGAAAGGATCATTCTTACACGGAGCTCTGCAGTGTGTGAGCCTGGTCAGGCGAGGAGGAGTTGCTTTCCCTGGCGGTGGAGGAGAGATCCCGTAAATCAGATCCCACTTTGCCTCCTGTAGAAGTACCACTGGGGAGAGAATAAGGCACAGCATCATCTGGACAGTTGGGTGTGTGCAGCGCAGGAGAAGTTTGCAGAACAGCGTTATAAATCACTGGCAAGAGGAGAGGGATTTCACCTGAAGCTTTGGAAATACATTCGAGCTCCCTCATTTTGTAGGTTGGGTTAATTCATATTAATCTGTGAAAATATTCAGGCTCTCCTCTATGTGGGGACAGATGACATTTCCAGAACTCGAGTCTTCAGGCTTTTCCAAGTCCTTATTGAAAAGCTGGAGATAATCGCTTTTCCAAGGATCTAAAGATGACTCCACATTTACACAACGTGATTAGGAACAAACCTGTTTGTATTTACACTTGCCACTGGAACAGGGCCACCTCTGGAGCAGCCCATGGAGCTTTTCATCCCACAGGGATGGGAATCTGGTGCTGTGGTTATTTCCAGGCATGACACCGAACCCCCCCCCCATCTCTGAAAGGGGCTTTGGGAAGATGCTGGCTCATCCTCCTGCTCCTAATGCATTGCCCAGATCTTCCTTGGCTTTGGTGGAAGGGGGGAATGGTTTTCCTCCTTCTCTCTGCAGCAACCTTTGGGGATATTGGGGAAGCTGCCGCAGCATCTCCCACTGGATGGAGGTTGGATGGAAGCCGGATGGATCCTCGTGCCCTACGAGCATCAGCTGCCTGGGAGGGGATGGGGAGTGACTCCTCAGCCAGAGATTGCTTCCAGCCACAAAACTGCCTCTTCCCAGTGCAGGGAGTGTGTGACCACAGGCCACGGATGCAGCAGCGAGCAAGAGCCATCACAAGGCTTATTTTAACCTCCACAGCCGCCTTGGTGGCGGGAACACGTCACATCCTGGCTCTGTGCCTCAGTTTCCCCATTGCTAGGAAGGGAAAGGAGTGTCTGCTTCATACCCTGGGCTTCAGAGCCGCAGCCCTGGGGCTGAGCAGAGCTGAGCCATCCAGCCCCATCCCCACTGCTCCAAATCCCCCTTCCCAGGGCAGCAAAGCCCCAGCACTAAGGATGCGCATCCCCAGCCAGGAGGGACCCTGCTACAAGAGCCCTCTCTGCCGAGCCCCACGGTGCCTCTCCAGGCTGTGACCCCCTTTGGCAGCGGGGGTCCCCTGGCCATGGCCTCCCGCAGCCTCTGCAGGTCGGAGGCTCCTCTCGGCCTCTGCTCGTGGGGAAGGTGCTCGGTGCCAAGTCCCGCTCCAGCAGCTGTATGTTCTCCGGCGTGAGTCATCCCCGCCCCGAGCTTCCAGCCTCTCCATAACAACATTCCTTCTCTCTGATCTCAGAGCCTGGCTGTGATCACTCGCTCTCCAGTTCTCCTTCCTCCAGCCACACGGTTCCTCCTGCCCAGGCGCAGCAGAGCAGGGGAGGCTCTACCAGGATAAAACAGAGCTTGGAGCAAGGCGGATTCGGATCCTCTCCCTCCCCCAAAACCACGAGGAGTTTCCCAACTACCATGAGGTTGGGTTTTTCTCTCTCTGAAGACAGTGGTGTCGATTCTTTCCTGTGTTGTTCACTGCTGTTCCTCCCCATCCAAGACGTGTCTCGAAGAGCTGCACACCCTCTCCCAGAGCATCAGGGAGGGTGCTCCAAGCCTTTGGTCCTCCATATCTCCCATCCTACCATGAGTTTTGCTGCAGAGCCTCCTCCCTGAGCCCCTTCCTTTCTCTCCCTGCCATCACTTTTGTCCCCAGTGGGTCCTTTTCTCTTCTTCACTCCTCTGCTCTTCCAGAGGTGGTCCCACAGTCTGCAAGGACATGGGCAACAGCAACATCCGTCTCCCTTCCATGAGCTGGGCGCTGAAAGAAAGGGCTGAGCTCCTCCATGGTACCTTGTCCCCTGCATGGTCCAACTTTAACCCTGGAGAACCGCAGGCAGCTGCCCTCATCCCTACACCCACCTCCAGCATCTTCCAACACACGAGTGGTAGAACCATGGGGAGACCTGCACTTGGAAAACTGCTTCAGAGCAGGCTCCTGTGTAGGGATGGGCAGTGTCCAAGTGTGACAGCCTCTGCCAGCTCCTGCTGCCGGCAGCACTGACCCCTGCTCCTGAGATCCCGCTGCCTCCCCATGCCTCCCCTCCGGCTCTTTGGCTGGCTCCCCCTGGCACAGGTACAGCCTCTGAATGGGAATCAGATTTTGCTCAAAAGCGTTAATTTCTCCTGGATCGTGGAGTGCCCAGATGGTCTCCAGCGGCAGCAAAGGGAGACCTGGAATGTGTCGCTTGAGCAGTGTGAAAAGCCAACGTCAAATATCATCCCTCCCCAGGCAGCTGGGTTTGTTAAGCTTGCCTGGATGGCCAGGATGAGGGAGGCACTGCTCCGGTCCAGCGGTGGAGCTGGCACCTTGGTCATGCAGCTGTAACCCCTCACCCTTCCCAGCACCCAAGAATCGTGGAATCCCAGAATCCCAGAGTTGTTTGTGTTGGAAGGGACCTTAAAGCTCCCTCCAGCTCCAACCCCTACCCCGGGCAGGGACACCTTCCACTAGAGCAGGTTGCTCCAAGCCCCTGTGTCCAACCTGGCCTTGAACACTGCCAGGGATGGGGCAGCCACAGCTTCTCTGGGCACC
>NW_009932526.1:68473-69196 GCF_000696875.1 Nestor notabilis
TGAGGTGTCCCCTTCAGGAGCCTTCTCTTCTGAGCAGAAGCTCCAAAGTTTCCCAAACACCACTTCAACAGCCTGGCAGAGGGCGGGGAAAGACGACCCTGTGCAGCATCTCCGCAGCATCACCCAGAAGTGGGGATTTTATTGCTCTCATCCTCGACTCGCCGGATGATGCTCCTCTGCCAGGGCCAGGTGAGGAACTTGGCTCATCTTGTGCCTTGTTTCTGACCTTTATCCCCCAGCCCCTTTCCTGGGCAGGACTCTGCCACAGAGCCTGGTGGCTGGATTCTACATCTGCGTTCAGACCACGGGGTGCTGGTGGCTAAGTCATGCTGGGTATGGCAGGGTGGTGTTTTGTGGCTCCGGGGGGGGAGCAGGGGTTTGGTTTGATGCTGAGATTTACCACAGTGATGGGGAAGGGGGAATGTGAGCGCGGTGAGTTGTTAATTAAAGGCTGACAATCAGCCTCTGCCTGCAGAACATCAGTGGCTCTGGGTGTAATAAGGTCGGATCTCGCCAGCACTTGACTGCGTGGGGTTGGGGTGTTGGTGCAGGGGTATGTGTGTGAAAGCTGGGATCAGTTGTTTCAGTGCATCACAACATGCCCGTGGTGGTTTCAGCTGTGGGGTGCTGCTGGCTGCTCAGAGGGGATGGGGATGCGAAAATGAGGATGTGGGGATGCTGGAATGGGGGCACAGGGATGGGGATATAGGGATGGGGGTGCGG
>NW_009932527.1:0-8201 GCF_000696875.1 Nestor notabilis
GTCAACTGCTCTGCCGCTGTCCATCAGTTTCCAGTAATGCATGTTTCCAGTAATGAAGTGAACAATGTTAGTTAATGGAGGGTTTATACCATCTGCCCTTCCACCCTTCCCTTCATACCTCCATCCTTACTCAGTATAATCTTGGTACAGTTGTATTTGCAGCATTACTTCATCCACCACTGATATGGCTTCTTCTTCCTGGAAGCAGAAATCCTGCTTACTGGTTTACTGAAGCTAAGGCTGGTATCACAGTGGAGGGAAGATAAGGAGTGATAGCCGTGCCTCTCCCATGAAACCATTCTGGAGCTAGGACCATTTTACCATTTAGGAATTTAGATTTTCCTCTTATCCTTGTGAATATAATGATAACTATCTCTCCTTGAGGAAAAGTCTTTTGCTTCTTGAGTGTATAAGGTTGATGGAGGTTATGTTTCTTTTTAGAAACACAGTATAAATATTTTTAACTAATGATCTTAAAATAGTTATTTTATATTCCAAGAAAGTGATACAAACAGGAGAAAACTTTTTGGAGAAATGTCCTGCTTCCCTTTTATATCTTATCTACAAGAAACTGTAGCTCATGGTATTTCATTACCTGATTTTATTTATTTTTTTTTTTTTCTATCAAACCATCTTGATAAGAAAACTCTGGAACAACATTTCACCAGTACACAATTCCAGTGAGTTCAATCAGGGAGTGCCAAGAAATGCAGGATCTTTCAGGAAGTCTGTGTTGTGTTAGGGAGAGAAAGTGATTTTCAGACCTGGTGTGTGAATGCCCTCAAATCACTATAAGCTTAGAGTTAGGTCTATGAGCACCTTTTGGGGTTTAGCTCTAGATCTATGAGCAACTTTTGGGGTTTAACTCTTAATTCTGAATTTGGCCAGTTCTTACTTTGGCCACCATCTCAGGACCAACACAGCATTTCTAACGACATCGGTAATTGTGGGAAGGAAGAATGGTTTGGGTTTGTTTGTTGGTTTTGGGTTTTTTTGCATTTGTTGTTTTTTGGGGTGTTTTTGGTTGTGTCTGTTGCTGTTTTGTGCTTTTTTTTTTTTTAACTGTAAGTAAATACTTCATATAAAACAGACCCTATTTTTGTGAGAAGTTTTTACTTATTGTACCAAATTCAAATGCAGATACTATTTTGTGAAATGCAACATTTAGAAACAGTTTGAAACAAGTGCCCAGACTATTGAACTGTTCTGCTTAATCTTACTGCTGTGGGATAAATGATTGCCTCACCAAGATTATCTTCTAGAATGTGGATGAGGAGATATCACAATCACCCTGGATTGCCAAGTTGCTTAATGGGGAAAAAATGTGTGTTGGCAGTTAAGTTTATTTTTAAAATACTGAAAATACAAAATTAAGCTGAAGCCTAATTCTTTAATTAAAGGCATCACTTACAGAGATTAAGAAGTGGGTCAGATGGGCATTCTGAAATGAAGAAAAAGGACTTTGCTTTAGAGCCTCACAGTAAATATGTGGCATACTAAAATTCAACTGTCTGTTGTCTCAACTATTGTCTCCTTTTAGTATTTCCTTTGCAATTTCATAGTTCCTGTATTGCTTTGCAAATGCAAGTGAAAAAAACAATCCTTCCCTGAGAGTAATAGGCTTTCTCAGTCACCTGTTCTGATCATCTGCTGTTGTTCCTTAGATTTTTTTATTCTTTTGCTTAATACCATTTTCCTTTTCCATTCTTAATGAAAAATACATTTGCTTTTAAAAGCTTCATGTTATGCAGAATAAATCAATTTCTGTCAGCTCAGAATCAAATAAATTGGGCAAATATTTGGCTTCTTTTAACATCTGTGTAAATCAGGTTATATCTCGTAGTCTCCCAGCTTAAAGGAGCTGCAGAGTTAGATTTACAGGGATAAGGGAAGTATGTGAGGCAAATGTCTGATCACTCATTCAGTTCAATAGCTGGGAATGATGAGGTTCGTTTTCTTTCCTGGTCAAGTAACAGACCAAGAATGCAAAATTTTGAACAGCAGCAGAAGATAAATATCATACTATATATGCACACAGGAATTAATAGTGTAAGAGGAAAAGATAATAGGATAGCTGTATTCATAATCTTGCACTAATTTAGTTTTAACACAAAAGGGCATGTATATTCAAAACACTGTGTCATACATACATCAGTATGTATACCTGTGATTTCTTCTTTTTGATCCCAAACCTTTTACTAGGTGTGAACCCAAAACTGATACAGAAACTCCTTGGAAACAACTGCTGCTGTCAGAAGACAAGAAGAGTGGAGTTTTCTTACCTTCTATTGAGCCACATAGAGCTGGGGAATGAAACATTGTGGTTTTGGGGGTCAAAAGACACACTTCTTTGGTCTTTCTGGTGCATTTCAATGGCAAAAGGTAGCTCGTAACACATTTAGTTTCTGCAGTTCTTAGAAATTCCTCCTTGTCTGAAATAACCAGCCTGCATGCCTGTCATTGCAGGTTTTTCAGATAGTCTCTCTTTTAATACGTTGAGTGCTCTTACATGGCACAATATCAAATTAGGATACAAAAATGTGAGCACTTGCATCTTCAGAATGGCACTTTCTGTATTTTTTTAATATCAACCAATTAAGATGTTATTTTTCAAGGAGAGGCTTGGCATTTTTTCAAAAATTTACTTTTTGAGGCCTGAAAAGGATTTCGTTGGCATGGAGAGCTGATCCAAGGCTTAGAATTTTCGATGCTTCAACGTGAACACAGCTGGAATTTTTTAAGCTGATTCAGCTAAAAACCCACTTCCTGCCACTGTTGAAAATAATGCACCATAGTTTTCTTATTTCTTTTTTTTTTTTTTTTTTTTCCCTAAAGCAGACAAACCTACAGCAAAGACAAAGGGGTTTAAAAGCCCACATGAGGTGCTTTATTGTGGTTTGCATTAGGGAAATAAAGCTGTGCATGTGTGGCTATGAAATATGAAAATGAATATGCCTGTAAAGCTGTTACCTCTGATTTAATAACTTATCTTTATAGCTTTGGTAAGTCCCTTTAAAATGAGAAGGGTGTCAGCCATTCATTTCTCCAGTAGAAACCTTATTTGTCTTATGGATAATTGCAAACATAATACTTTTAATTCTCAAATGCAGAGTAAGAAAGAGAAGAATCAAATGCCAGGTTTTTTATCTTACTAGATGTGTCTTCAGACTCCCTCTCCACTATTTCCTGATCTCAGGTAAACATGCTCCTAAGCTCATACAGAGAGCTCAAGAAGTCTGTTCCTAAAGTGGCAAAACTGTGTAGAATCACAAAAATAACTTGAAACTTTCAGATGTGGTCAGATATACCACTACCTCCACTAGCAGCATTCACAAAGCAAGCAAGAGGAGTTAAAAACTTCTGCAGCACACTTTGGCCCACCAGCCAGGTCCAACAAACACCAGGCTTATATCTAGTGCTGTCTTTTCCTTCAAGACATGGGAGAATCTTTGCTAGCACAGTATGTGCTTCCTTAGCTAATGAATTCTTCCTCCCACCCTAGCACCCTGAAGATGAGGAGTGAGTTCATGAAGTACCTAGCATGGCTCTTACGGAAGAGAAAGAACATGAGTCTTGCTGCATTCATGTGTATATATGTGACTGGACTAGTTAAAGCTGCTGCTGTGTCCATGTCAGTAAAAGCAGGCACTGAGGAAGTGGGGTAAGCACAGGAATTCGGCATCTCCCCAGCAGCTCGGGAGAACAGACCACCCTGATGCAGGAGCTCTGAGGAGGGGTTTATAGGGGAAGGTTGTGCCAGCTGAATCAATACTAGGGCAGGTTTCATCCTTGTGTGGTAATTTACATAGATGTGTTGGGGGGAGTAATAGCATTAAGTTTGGGGTTTTTTATAAAACAACAACCTTTCTTGAGTTGGATTTGTTTGCAGCTACAGGAACCTGCCACAAATGATGACTTAATTTCCATTTGCTGTTTCAAAAAGAAGATACATTTCATTCCAAATTCTCAGGGCGTCATTGCCAAAGAACTCTCCCTCGTAAGAGCACTCCAGATACATCCAGCACTGCAGTACAGCGATGAGATCCCTCTCTATTATTATTATTATTATTAATTATCATCATCATTATAATAATTGTGCCTGTGTTAGGTGTGGTTTTATTAGTATTGGTATTTTGCTGTTACCATTGGTATTGGTACTGGAGTCAGGCACTGAATGCTGGTTTTGAAGCAGCCTGTCCTCCTTGTATATTCAGTTCCTTTCTTATATTGTCCTTAGAGGTGAAAGAGGTGAAAGAAACCTGCCTGGACTTGTCCAAAGGCACACAGCTAAGTTTTTTCTTCTCACTCAGCATGGTGACTGTGAAGTACCTTTGCTTTAAGGTTATTCTCTTTCTGCACATGAGGGGACAATGGCATTAGAAAGGGTTTGCAGCTTGCTTGTGGCTGATGAAAGCTTCTCCAGCCAGCTGAAGAAAACTCCCTTTCAGTTCAGGTTAGATGTGAGAGAAAACATATAACATCCAAGCTCGACTAAACTTGTGTGTAACATCAATAAACCACAGCACTCTGAATAAACAAGGTGGCCACTCACTGTTCACTGTTCCGTTTGCTTATTTTTCCTGCTCTGTGTTTGTGATAGCCCCAACCTGTTTGCTGAGTGGCTGAAAATTATTTTTGTTCAAAGTGGATCTCACTCTTCATTGATAGGTATGAGTCCAATCTGGAAATGTGTGAGAGAGAAAAAGCAGATTGTGGGACATTTTTTCTCTAAAAGGCCCTTTCATGAAAGCAACTGTTTCTCTGTGCAGAGTGAGGAGGTGATGTAGCAGTCGCCAAGAGGTGAAAGGGTCTTGTGAAGATTACTCACAGGGACTAGGAGTTGGAATAAAGTTACTCCACCCCAGCTCATGTTGTATGAGGATGTTCAGCCATAAAGTCTTCTCTTGAGGTATCTCCAGCTCCTTTGAAGCCGACTTCAGGCTGATACTGGATCTTCTCATGATGTAGAAAGCATATGTGCATATTCTCTTTAGGCTCAGTTAGGAGGCAAAATACTGATTTTCTACACAGGAGCTGAGCATGGTTCTGGCCTACTGTGTTATTTATACATAAAGGTTTCTGCAGTCATGCCAGTTGATTAGCTTTGATTTGTGGAGAGGAAAGATAAAGGAAAGAGATTTCTGTGTTCAGTTTTGTGCTCTCCCAGCATAAGAGGTGCTGGTGAACAGGTAGAAGTCCAGTGTGGGGCCACTGAGCTGTTATGGGTGCTGGAGCATGTGGTGGGTAAGAAGAGCCAAGACAGCTGAGATGCTTCAGCCTGGAGAAGAAAAGGCTAAGGGGCATGTCATGCTGTCAGATGGGAGAGGATAGAGAGGACGGAGCTAGACTGTTCTCGGAAGTGCACAGTGACAGCCAAAAGGCAAAAGTCTTAGGATCATAAATTGTGCTTAGATGATAGGACTTTGTTGTTGTTGTTGTTTTCTGTTCACCATGAGCATAGTGAGACATTGAGACAGGCTGTACAGGGAGGCAAGGGACTCTCCATCACCCCAGGTGTTCAGAACTCAGCTAGGTGTGGTCCTGTGCAAAGCCATCTCACTCCAGTAGCTAGCCCTGTTCTGAGCACGACTGTGGCCAGCATAACCTTCACATGGTCTTTCCAACCTGCATGCTTTGCGTTCTGTGGTTTATCAGCAATCAGCAGGTGTGAGTATTAAGATGTTGGTATCTATTTTGGCAGTGTTTCCAGCACAGCTTATCTACTGAAGCAGTTCTGAAGGAGAAAGTTAACTTTTCTCAAAGAGGTCAGTAATCTGACCCAAATGACCTGGCAGCCTGTGTCCACAGTGGAAGTTGTAAACACTCAACATCAGGAATTCTTATTTAGATGCCTACTGCAAATTATTGTGCCTGAAGTGTCGATTTCCACATTTAAAACCTTGCATGTTGCATAAATTGCTGTCTAACAGTTTAATACAGTAGATTTCCCTGGTGTAGAAGGGAAAAACATGGATTTGTCTGTAGCTGCTCAATAAAATACAAGAATTCCTCTTCTGAGGAATGGCAGAAATCCTAGATGTGCCATGTTACATGAAATGATCTGAAAGCAGTGTCAGATGTTTCTACCTGTATTTTCTGTACATAATCTCCTTTGTTCTCCTGTTTAAGAAAAAGAGATTGCCTTCTTGTTGTTAAACTGAGCTCATTCATAATACGAGTAAATGACTATACGTTATGATGGAGTGTGCAGAATGTTACTAGATTTCCAGGTACAGACCTCATATTAAAAATTCATCTGAACTCCTTTAATACTGTTGTATTAAAATTTTAGTTAAAGAAGTCGCATTTCTGACCAGATTTCACAGTATGTATTTGGTCTCAGGACAGATACTAGATCTTTACTTACTGTGACATCTGGTTCTAGTTTAATTTCAAAGTTTGTATCTGTACATTTGTATAATGTTACATAGAACAGATAAAGCAGACTTCTGCAGTATATACTGTGTTTGTGGAGGTGTATGTGTCTACTTCTGAGCAAGTTTTATGTTATCTGATGTATGGCAGATGTATAGCAAAAAAGTTTTCAAAAATGATAATAAAAGGGCACAGTCTGGAGTAAAAAATTCTAAACTACCTGGCCACATCCTGTTTCATGTGCATATCAAACCAAATTTGCCCAAGCTATGGTATTTTCTTTCTTTTCAGTGGTTGAGTTTGAGAGATTGAGCTCTGTTCTTTTAATGATAAATGTGTGCGTGCACACACACACACATACATGCATGCTCAGTCAGCATGCAGAAAACTTAGTAATATGGTATATGCTTCTGAGCTTTCATGTGATTGACACTGTATTATTTTTAATATTTGAAAAAATCATTAGAAGTTTATTGATTGTCAGGATGTACAGACTTAGGGAAACTGTCTTTAACCTCTCTGAAAGGCTGTAATGGTCTCTTACTGACAATGTTTAACAGAACTACTATCTTTTTCCTGTCTTCCATAGAACCACAGAATCTTGTGGGTTGGAAGGGACCTCCAGCCAACATCCTGCTCAAAGCAGGTCTGATTAGATAGGTTGCTTTGACACATTTCCACTTCACTCTTGAATAACTCCATGGGTGGAAATCCCACCTTTTAATGTGAATGTTCCAGTAGCCTCCCAGTAGGTCATTGTACGCAGCAATAAGATTTCTCCTTTTCCTTTGCTTTTTAAAACTGAACAAACCCAATTCTCTCATCTCTCTGTGTATTCTATGTGCTTCAGAAACTTTATTTGTTCTTTGGCTTATTTTTAGTCTTGGAAAGTGATTCTTCCATTTGAATGGTGAGCTGCTCACTCCAGTAACTGCTCACCATCTCTTCACCCCTCACCAGGCTCATCTGCAAATATAATAGGAACAGTCTGCCTCTGTTCATATTACAATAGCTCATCATTCAGCCACTTTTAAAACCGAGCATGATCAGAATCAGGACCCATATACCTGCATATGTATCTACTTAATAACTTCTAAATTGCTTTGGTGTCCCGCTGGGGAATAGAAAGAGGATTTCATTTGCTCCAGTGGGGTTGGAGTCAACTCTTGAGGTTTTTTTCCCAGAGAATGTGAACGAATGTGAGTGTGGTGTCACATGGCAATTGTTGAGTATTAAGGTTGGATATCATGATATTATGAGGAACTCACCTGCCAGCCATTTTTAGAGAAGTTTCTGTATAACTTTCTGAGGATATCTTTTGATTCCAACCTGTAATTCATACAAGCAGTTTAAAAGGAAAGCCTGTGTATCCATTACGAATTCCATATCAATTTACATTTTGGGCATTAATTCTTGTCACTGGAGGAAGCCTAAGCATTGTGTCATTTTGGTAAGACCAGAATAGCTTGTATATGAATAATAAAATAAAAAAATCTCAATTCACTTCTTTAGACTTTGTGCAGACAGATTAATTCTCTGTGTGGTAAAGGGTAGGTGATTTTCTCTGTAAAGAGGTATTCATTCTCATTTGATCTGCCCTAATCCTGAGGATATGGGTTCAGATCCCAAAGCCATCAAAAATGTTAGCTTGATGCTTCCATCATCCTTCAAAAGCTCTGTGATTGAAGGCTTTCAGCAGCTGTTACCTACTATAGTAAATGCCAATGATAAAAAAGATTAGAAAAGATGAAGATTTCTTTTTTGAAGAACGAATAAAACTATTTTCTTTCTAAATTAAGTTGGGGGGGGGGGGGGAGTTTTTTTGT
>NW_009932527.1:8232-31051 GCF_000696875.1 Nestor notabilis
TTTCCTTATTGCCAGAAAATACCAACAAGATTGTTCTTGGATAAAGGAATTGTTCTTTTCCACAAATATTGGTTAGGATTTGAGGGTCACAGTTCATAGTGAAGTATGCTGTCTCTGTTTGCCCAGCTGCCACACCTTCTCTGCCCAGTCTCCTCCTGCACGTGAAAAAAGGCTGAAACCAAGGTAAAGAGAAAGACAGCTTTAGTGCTGCTCTGCTTGTAAACCATAATGAATGTAAATGGTGTTACAGGATTAAGACTTTTTGCTTCCATGTACATATCCCACCCGACAAGAATGCCACCCTAGTACTTAGCATGGGGAATATAGCATAGTCTCTTGGTGTGGTTTTAGCTCAAAAGGGACATACAGCAGTAATCCAGAATGCAGGAATAAGTCTTGCAAAGTTTTTTATTTTGATTTTTTTTTCCACTCTTAAGGTTGTGACAGCTGAAAACTGCTCCTCCAGCATAACCAGGGCATTCTAGATAGAATGGGCCTTCCGAAAGAAGCAAGCCAAAATGTCAAAACTGAAATAAACTCGTAAGGAGACAATGGACATGGAAAGGCTGTTTCTTCCAGCTTTCATTCCGAGTTCAATTTTATGGATGTTACACACATCCATAAAACACGTGTTCTTGTGTTACAGAACTGTATGTCCCAAAACGTTATGGTACCAGACTTAAAATAAAAAAATTAAAAAATGCCCATTCATGTTTTTGACTCCATACACTTCAAACAGATGCATTTTAATTTCAAAATGGTCTGCAGAGGTTTATCCACAGCTTGCGTTGCAGCAGTCTGTCTCTGCCTTACATGTTTCCATTTGGTTTTGGCAAAACAAAAGGAAACAACAGATAAAAAGAAATTTAGTTTTGTGGGGGGAAAAAGAGACAAAACAAAGTGGAAATCTTTCTGAAGTCCAGTCTGAATCATGATCATATTTTCCAGTGGGTTCTGTATTTCAGTTAGAAATCTACACTTACTCACTCTCCACCCTAGAAGAATATGTGCAGTTATGAACACAGCGATATATGACAGTGTTTAATGATATTTTCACTGCAAGAAAGTATTCAATTTTCCAATTAAAGTTAGAATGAAAACAAGAAAGATTACAATCAGTTTCTATGTTTTTGCAAGTTTTTCTTATGTCCCAATTTCAGCATGGAGCATTTATCCAGCTCAGAGGATTCAGAGCCTGTGGAAGTGGGGATGCATTAAGAGGGTGACACTTAACACATCTCAGGACAGGCCTGGCTGCTCCCTTTGCAGTGATGAAAAGGGTGCATGTTTGCTGCTGTCCCTTCTTCACTGCCCATGGCAGTAATTGCCACTGTGGATTATTTATAGAGGCAGAGTTGGTTTTCAGGTTTGTTTTTTCCTTCTTTTTTCTTTAGCTACTACCCCACACGACTGTACCCAAGCTTTTTGTTGAGGTTTGTCTGATGGAAGCAGAATTAAAGAGTTTCATGTACTTTGCCATCTTATGACAACTGGCAGCAACTGAACTGAGGCATGTCAAGCAACTACCGCAAAAAGAAATCAGTAATTTACAAGTTCAGACAAAGGTTAAAGAAACAGACCTTCTCTGTAATTGTGCTGTCTCATACAGTTAGTTAATATTGTCACATTTGAGAATATTTAATTTTCCTAATTGAGGGAATGTTGCACTACAATTCAGAAGAGAAGGTGAAATCAAACGCAAAATAATCTCATTTTCAGCAGAACAGTGCTACCACTTCTGTTAGTCACTGGGAATAATATGGGAGTGGATGGAAAGCAGTAATTCATTACTGTTTCTCCTGCATTCGATTAAATATACCTCATACCTAACTGATTAAAGATGATTTTTTTTCCATTATAGTAATAATAATAAGATTCTTTTGAAGCAGACCAAGAGTAAGACCATTTTTTCCATCATCTCAAATCTTTAGAGGAAGGGAAAAAGTAAGACACAGGTACAAGTCTTACTAGCTTGAGTTTGATTATGCAGAATCAACATCAAATAAATTTTGAAAAAAAAATTTTTCAAAATCAATAAAACGAAATGCTCAGTGTCTTTAATGAAAACAATCTCACAAGTAACATGAGATACCTAGAAATGTTTATAAACTTTTTAAAGTGCTAGTACATATGTGGCCATTTGTGTTAATGCTGCCTCTTTATTCACAGGGGTTTTGGAAAAATAAAATTCATTAGTGACTCTGAGACTTGCAAGTACTTGAGTTATGAGGACCATATAAGTACTGGGGGGGGGGGGGATTTACAAATACAAATTCACATTTATGTAGCTGCAGAGTTTTTCTTCCTATTCTGATGTTGACTTCTCTTAGTAGCCAGACCTGCTGAATCTTAAACACTGCAACATCTTAGAGCAGTTTTCACACATTACAAAACCATAGGTCAAAAATCTGGTGATCTGTAGTGTAAATATAGGTTTAATAGTTGAAGATCTGATGTGAAACTATGGATCGTCTCATATAGTGGAGTTCCTGGTCTCTGTACCCTTCCCCCATCCCAAATTTGTCTGCTTTTCAAATAGTATAATTACAGAAGGTTTTCACAGACCTGATCTCTTTGATATCCTTTTCTTTCTATAAAATCTATTGTTACTTATTTGTAAGCTGTTTAAGAGACTGCATACTATTTTGCCAGGGTAACATGTGCATTGCCCTGACAATTCTCCGCACTTACTGTCTCTTCCAGTTTGATTCACATGTGCGCCCTTCTGTCTCTAGTCCCCTGTCCAAGTTAAAAAGTAAACTAAAGTAGAAGAGATGTTTGGGCCTCTGAACACATTGCTGAAAGGTTCCTTTTTCTGCACACAAGTGTTCAGAGTATTTCTCACAGAAGAATAGCATAAATTATGAAGATTGCATTCACAGAACAGTGAATGGTATTGTCAGTTTGCTTAGGAAAAACTAATGGGGTTGTAAAGAAATACTATCTACTTTATTAGAATAAAATTTGACAGCTGGAAAAACAAGGGCAATAGGCTGGCTTCCATTTTCCATTGATTTTAGCCCCCAACATTCAGAAGACTTCCTTTTCTGCAAAACCACATTCACACTGCCTACACACAATGGTCTTTTGCTTCAAGCCAGAGGTAGATTAAACTTCATTAGGAGGGTAAAGCTTAAGGACAGTTCGAACTGTAACAGATAGTAATTGGACAGATAAAGAATTAGGGTTTGTTTTACTAAAGCCAAAAATAAAAGCTAGAGTGAGGTTCTCATAGTTCTTTTGTGCCTTTAACTTCTGGGTAGGAATACAATTGCTTTTCACAGTCTGGTTTACATACCCAATAAGCCACATACCAGGGCTTTTTTAATACACTTAAGCACCAGTGGAAGCACATATCTCTCTCATTAAATAAACAAAAATATGCCTGTAAAATATTTACCTTAGAGCTAGAAATAAGAATTGGAACAAGAATATGTGTTCAAAGTATTCTTAGGTAGATGCACTAGTGGCTCAGCTTAAAAGAAACAAGAATGAATGCATTTTTTATCTGGATAGGTAGGATTAGCTTTCTGAAGCAACATTAAATTCTCACCCAAGCATCCATATAGTGACACACTTTCCCAGGCCTTGCTACCTCTAGGATAAAGGACACATCATTGCAGCTGAGTGACAGATATGTGTGGTAACTGATGAGCTGTGATTTGAGAACTTAAGTTATTCTCACTCAATTAGCAAACTGTATAATGGCCAACTTGCAGTTGCACAATCATACACAAAGGTCTCTAACATTAATACCAGAAAACATTTTGTTAATATATATCGGATGAGCTTTAAGTCATTGAGCATCAATGAATGATGCTACTTGCTATACAGTATATGCTGGAACACACAACATACTAGATAGTAACTGCATGCAAACAGTATTACAAAGTGAAGGCTGATACAACAAAGGTATAACATGCTGAAATAAATGTCTAGCAAATACATTACATGAGTGGCTCCTGGACTGGAATTCAAAGCCTGTGTTAAGTGTCTGTGCTTGCTCTTGAGCCCATGGGGAGTATTAGGCACCCTAGATTGGGAGCTGAAGCAAGCCTGTCAAATAAACAAATGCTGCTGAAAATAGTCATGCTTCTTTAAACATTACCTGGAAACAGCTAGGGAAGAAGAACAGGACACAAATCTTAGTATTTAGTCAATTTATTCAGGTCTGCAGGGAGATACCTCCATCAGCCTGGAATCCACACAAAGGGTCATTGCCTGAAGAGAAATGTTTGCATAGTTTACATTCAAAGAACTGAGCAGAGATTACTTCCCCCCCCCCACCACGTTGTACATAATAAAGAAAAAAAAAGTTTCAGTTTCCATATTAATTTGGAAGTAAAGGTGCAGAAGTTCTAATTCCAGGCCATAGAATCATAGAATAGTAAGGATTGGAAGGGACCTTCAAAGGTCATCAGTTTTCTGTTGTAAGGTGGAGACATAAGGTAAGGTAATCAAAGAAATGCACTTTAGTCTTTAAGATCTGCCACTATACACAAAAAACAATTCAGAACGAACTGAACTAGATTGAGCAGCATAAAGGGCAGTAGATTATGTCTGAGTCCTAGCTGTAGTTTCTTGTTTTCGTAGTTACAACTTTATTTTATAGTAACTGGTAGCTCTGTAAAACAGAAACTGCCCATTAGGAGCAGTCTTTGGGATGGTGGAAGACTGGAGCTGTGGACAGCCACTGTCCCACTCCTGACATCCTACTGAAGGGGGACATTAGCCACCTGGCCCCAAAATCTCTTCGACTGTCTTCTGCACCAGTTAGGCTTCATAGATCAGGAGCTGTGTTGCATCTCCAAGGCTTGATGTTGAGAGACCTCTAATTTTAGAAGGCTGCTAACACTTTGGCCTGGCTTTAGGCTGGCTCACAGATCCTAAAACTGAGTTAAATTTGTGTGTGTTTATGGAAGATACTCCTGTACTTGGAGGTTTTAAATTCTTGCTGCTGAATGAGCAAATCTATCATTTTATGTGCTTGTGATCCCCAAATGCTGCATACAGACATACAGAGATGCCTGTGTTCTGAAATGGATTTAAGCCCTGGTCTATATCTCCCTTAAAACTTTGAATTAAATTGTTGTTTGGTTCTTTGGAACAATATGCTTTATGACTTGAAGGAAACTACTGCACCAAATGCACCTATAAAATGATTAAGACTGTGAATTTAGTTTTATAAGTTAGTTTTACAGAAGTAAAGGGTAATAAAAAAAGAGATAAAACAAGTGTCAGGGTGAAAATAATACATTTTGTCAATATATGTAGTCAATATATGTATCAGAATACTCCTGAATATACTCATTTTAAAATCATGAAATGCAGGGCAATACATACTTAAAACCTAATTCTGAAGTGTGTAATTAATAAAAATTGCCCTGTCTTGCAATTACAATTTGTGCTGACAGGGAAAAAATACAGTTTGAAACCACACATTTGGGCTGACTCCCTCTTCTCTCTTCGTCATTCAAGTAGCCTTCTCAGCTATGTATGTGGGGGCAGCTGCATTTACCTCTAATGAAACTACGCCAGCAGAGAATTTGGCTCTGTTTCAATAACTTTGTTTCTTGGAGCTTTTATGTCTCATTCCCCAAGCAACAGGATAGAGATTTATTCAAGATACTTGTGAATTCAGAACACTTTTTAATTTTTGCCTCAGGTAAGAAAGGTATCTAAATATCTTTCTCTTCCTAATATGTACACATGTACGCACACTTCTCTATCTCTTTGTGTGTGCACACACATACACACGCACAAAATGTCATTATGAGATATCCCTCTAAATAAATAGACCAAATCAATTTTTAAATCCAGTCATAATGAAAATGTGTGTGTTACAAATGTAGGAATCTTGAAAACTGGAAATACTAGAAATCATTAACTCCTCTAATCCACCTCATTTTAGTGACAAAGTGGTTGCTCCAGCACATTTTTGAAGTGCTTTCTCTTGTTCAGTAATGAATGTCCTAAGCACAGAAACTTTTTTCTGAGCTGTTATTTCAGGAAGAAGAATTATTTTCTAACTGTGAGCCTTTGTTTTCTATTTTGAAACTCTGTAACAGAGAATTATACTTTTGTGCACCATCCTAATCCTATTCTGTCTGAGTACAGAGCACTCACACAGAATTATTGTTAAGTTGCTTTACAGTAATTTTTGGCCTTGCTGGCCATCTTTTGGTTTGTTTGTTTATGTTTTCTTGATGTTCCTTCATAATTTGGTCTCTTCAATCTCTTGAATACTTACAGTGTTCCAAACTCATGCCTGTTTTCCTCCCCATTGGTAATACTGAAGAGTTTAGCAAATATGTTCATTAGTCCATGGATAATCTCAGGGTGGTAAAGGGATGTTCTGTGATGGGATTCCTCCAGGTAGGGTTCAAAGTAATGCTAAATACAATTCAGTGCATTTTTAATTTATTTCTTGCAGGTGCGTATGCTTCCATTGTTCTAATAGTAATTTAATGTGTGCAAATCCAGACTACCGCCCTTGAAGTCAGTGAATATGTATCACCTTCCTAATTGTGTATTAAGGGATTAGATTTGAAATAGTAAAAATACAGTGGGCCAAGTCCATAAACACATTAACATATCACCAGTGACACAGTACTAATGAAGTAATAGAGCCAAGAGTTTGGAGAACTCTATGTAAATGCTTATGTGCATGCTTTTTCCTGAAGCTTGTTATTTTGCTATTGACTCGCCAGCTGTACAAATGCATAGGGCTGCACTCTCAGCATTGTAATATATTCAGGCGCATGCCTGTTCTTGCCCTCTAAAGACCACATATGTAGTAGGACAGAAGCATGAATTAGAGGGTATGTCATTCCGGAGGTGTTCAGACTGGTAATTCACCCTGGATTTTGCTATTCAGTTTAACTGGAGATGAAAATCTCAGGTTTTCCCTACCAATGATACTTGAAGACACACACTAGAAGGGCATTCAAGTAATTTCCTTACTGATGCTTGAGACAGGATTATCTTGGCAGGTGTAATGTTGGGAGATCCATATTAAGTAGGGTTGATGGTAAGTGCAGGCAGCAATGCTGCATGGGGCTGCTTTCCTCGCAAGGATTTGTCTCTTCCCTTCTCTCTACAGCACTTTGTGGCTCTGCTTTTAAGTGTCAAGGCAGTCTGCTCTGGTGGGTACATACAGACAAGCAGAGAGGTCCAGATGCAGTGTTGTAATGCTGGAATAGGGGTTTCATGATGTGGGAACCGGTTATGTGTTTCTTCACTTCGTGACTGGTATTGTCAGTATTGTTACCAGTGCTGGAACACTCTAGTGAAAGCAGATGTAATCAGATTTGCTCATAACAGAGACTTACTGCCAACTCTGAACCCTTTTTCTATATATTCTTCATGTGTATGGGTATGTCTGTTCTGCTGAGGGCTTTCTTCAGAAGCAGGGGTTTGACTTGCTTTTAGAAACTTCTGCTCTGAACAGCCTCGTACTTAAGCAACAAAGATATTTAGCTCTCAAGTTTTGTGTGAGCCTCAGGCTAGCTGTAATATTGTTTACTCAGACAACTGTCAGTGGTGCTGGCTCTCCTTATTACACAACTTAGAAATCTGCTGCCTCCTTGCCCTTCTTATAGCATCAAGGCATATTCCAGAGACAGCAACCTCCACATTTGATCCTCTCTGCATGCTTTGAAATAAGATAGTGATGAAAAGGAGATGAAAATGTAGTTCAGCAGTGGAGTCTTCACTGCTGTTGTGCAATATGCATGTAAAATCATCTCCTTATGCCTCTTGTTTACTATATAAGAAAAAAAGTTGCACTGCTGAGGAATTTGCAGTCTAAAGAAGAAAAAGTTTAGCTGATCTACAGTTCTTTGAGCTAGAGTTAAAAGGGGCAGAGGGAAACAAGGCTTGCGGGGAGTGAATGGGCTTTTGTTAAAGAATGATAGAAACCAAGAAAGACTCAGTTGATGCTCAGGAAGACTTTGTAATTTCTATAATGCTTAAGATATTATTTTTCTAGCAAAGGTATCCTTGCAAAATACGATCCAGGTAAATCAAACTAACAAAATTAATTAGACTTATATGCGTTGTTTGTTTTTATTTCATTTTAGGTGCATAAGATGCCTGAAGGCAGTTTTAATTTGCATAGACTTCAAAGGATTGTAGGATCAGTTACATGGTATATGCAAAATAAGAAGAATTTCTGGTTTATTCATTTGCCTTTTTTATAGTTAAATGTCTGTGTGCCATGCAGCAGGCAGGTTTAAAGTGCTAAAGTGTTTAGGTATGCAGTAGGGAATGGTGTTTAATTATTGGTGTTTAATTAATTTGATGCTGCTGTTTAAGTAGAGTAAATGAATGTAGGCTGTACCTTTTGAGTCCATTATCTTCACCACTTCCTTGAAGGTATGAAAAAATTTGGAAGAAGTATTAGAATAAGTATGAAATAAAATCCAAAAAGCTGATATTATTATTGGAATCATTAGATTCTCTCCTTGGATTTTAAAGGAGTTTTTCATTACCTGCTATAAAGAGTTTTTTCATAAAACCCAAAACACCTGGATGAGAACATTGTGCAATGCTAAGCATATCAGGAGGCTCTATATGTGAAAGCCACTGAGTACACTGCGGAAATGGCATCAATATCTGTAAGACTTGTAGGAAAGCAAGGCTCTACTATCACTTTACAGTGTGGATTAGACATCCGAACTGAATATAACAGAGGGGAAATCAGTCCTTCCAATCTTCAGTTACTTTTTATGCCATTTTCTCTCCAGCCTCTCTCCATTATTACATTATTATCCAAAATTAATTACAGATTTTTGTATAATAATGTTACAGCAACTGTAATGATCATTCTTCCCGATGCTGGTTTGATCCTGTGCTTCTCACATTTTCACATACCCATGTCTAAACAGGGAACTAGATTTTACTGGGGTGGTGAATGCATGGGTAAATCTGACCATCCCTGCCCACTGTCTGTGTCCCTATGAGAGCAGCATGGCTTCCTATCGGCTGCCGCAGCATCTAACACTGCGGAGATCAGTGCCACTGTCCATGCCGGGAATGGCTTGGCTTTATTCCCAGATGGCAGAGCTGCCCTGCAAGCCGCTCTGGGGTCATGGCTGTCCCCCTGTGCCCGCGGCACAGTGTAGAGCAGCCTTCCCGGCCGGAGATGCCACTGCCCGCGGGCAGCTGCGTCTCAGACGTGTATTTTTGGAAGTCTCTGAACTTTACAGTTAAAGATGTACCAGAATTAGGAAAGGCTCAGGAGGCACTCAGTACTTGAGCGCTTGCTTCCTAACCCGCTGGTCTGACAGTGTTAATAAAACCTAGTTTGATAGTCCTTCACTGAATTTAAGTGGATAAAGCTTAGTTTGTTTCAGTTACCTCGTGCCCAGCAATTTCTTCTGCTTATTGGAAACTTCCACTGTTTGTTTAAAGAGACTAAAATACATTTCCAGGTTTCTAATAAAGCTTTTAGGAATATAATTTTTTCAGGGATTAGAGACTTGTGATAGATTCTGGAATAATGTGGGTTGAGTGAGAATGAGCACCACTGGTGAGTGTGCTGCAGAGGTTGGCTCTGCTTGTCAGTGGTGTAGTGAGAGGGAGGCTGGAGAGGAAGAGTGGGGAATGATAAGCAGGAGGAAGGCAGAAGTGGACTCTGCTGCAGAATGAGCAGACCAGTCAGGAAAGTGCTGAGCTGAGTTGAAGTAGGAAAGACTTTTTTGGGGGGTTCTTTTTTTTTTTTTTTCTTTTTCAGAAAAGGAGCAATGAAAAGCTTTGGTTAGTCTGTCATGGAGTCTTAATTTACTTCACCTCAGTGGGCCATTTAGCATCTTCCAAGGAAGGAAGAACTCTGTATCCATTAGATCATGTTCAAGATGAATAAAGATTTCCTGTTGCTTCAAGTGTTCCACCTTTTCTTTCTGTAATGCTCCTAAGTATTTCCCACGAGGGACTCATTTGCTGCTCAGGGGATTTAGCATTCATGTAACAGTACAGAAACGTAACTGTCTTATGATTTGGTATTACAGGACTATTTTGAAGAGATTTATGGGGGAGAGAGATTTGTGAGGAACAATACAGCTCCTGCCGTCTTTTCACAACAAGTTTTTACTTTTCCTCCCATGCATTTTGGCACCTGCAAAGGGCTCGGTGTGTGCTGCTTTTTCATTGTACCTGTTCCCACCTTTGTGCCCACTCTCCAGTACTGGATACTGCTTTTGCTGTCTTTGTTTCTCTGTGCATATAAAGTGGAAGCTCAGAAATCATTAAATCACTGAAATCACTAAAACACTGTAATACAGTGTTTTACTTTTGCAGACAAGTTGAACACTTGTAATGAAGTCTGCTTGGGGTAGAACTTCTGAAGCCTCTTGGAGTAATGATTTCTGATCTGTCCACCCATAGATAAACACATCCAATATTTGTATTTTTATTTTGTAGGTAATATTTGACTCTTTAAAATATAAATGACTGCAAGTTATCCTTCATTAATTCATTCTGCTTTCCAAACAAGCAAGGTTTTGTCTGGAACAGACAGTTAAAAGATTTGGGGCATTTTTGGGTAAAAATGGTTTTCAGTCTAAATATTAAAAGTATTAGTGAGACCAGACTGGATTGCAACTGGTGCAGGCTGCTACCAGGCTAATTCCTGAAGAAAAATGGAGTTTGGAAGCAAAGCAGATTACTGTGAGAATCTCGTGAGCTGCAAATCTAAATTTAGGGACAGAAAAAGGAAACACTTCCGTATAGTGGTCATAAGTAAGCTCCTGTTCCTTTCAGGGCTCACCTTTCAGTAATGATTGACTGTCCTTAATCATTACTAAATCAGGATTACTTAATAAATTCTAAATGTTCTTCTGATCATGTGAGCTTCTGAACTGGGACTTTAACCACTACGGCCTACAGCCTACTCCATGGATGTGTACAATATAGAAACAGGTCCTTCACATTTTCTGATAACTATGTTTTTGCTTTCTCTCTTTCTGTTGATTTGAACTCCTTTGAACCCAATAGTAAGCACTCTTTTCAATAGGTAGTAAAGCTCTAATACACTTACATCTGAGAAGTCTGGATATTGCATCCCTAGAGCCAGTTCATGACTTGAAAGCTTGAATGATGAAACCTTTGTCTTCAGCCTGCAATTTGCAAATATTGTTTCCTGAGCATTCACCTAATTGGTTTAAGTTTTCAATTTTTTTTATATGTTTTGGGTATCTGCTATGAACAGGACACTACTTACATATAGCAGAGATTATGAGTGTGTTCAGGGAGAGGATTGTGACTTATCAATACATCAAAAGCTGGGAGGTAGAAAGAGTTTGACACAGCTTTTCTGAGTGCCTCAGCTGAAATCCCTTTGAAATGTTTAACTTTGCCACTTAATATAATTTGTTTTCATGTCCAGCCTAAAAAGTTTCAATAAACCTGACTTGTTCTACTGCTAAACATAGAACTTTAGATACACCAAATACTGATGTAATACATGTGTGAAGGCATTTTATGGGGAAAAGGTGGAATCTCATTTGAAAAATCATTTCTGTTGCATTCTGCCCCTATAGCTATTTTGGGGTAGACACTGCGCAGACCTTTGGTGTGAGCTAGAACAGCTTGCTTTATATTCTAACATAAAGCCCATTAAGCATTTCACAGAAAGACTCTTACAGATCGCATGGCTGTCCGGCTGTCTGGCCAGGCTCTGTACAACAGGTGTTTAATTATGATCTCAGTCACATATATACCAATAGTCCCTGGTGCTGCCTCTCAATACTTTCTTTTAGCTCAAAATCTAATGGTTTCAACTTGATAACGTTATTGATTGTAACTCCAGTGCTTATGAATTGCTATCTGTGTATAAACACAGAAAAATCCAGTCTGAAGATCATTTGGTCTGAAAAAACCATACTTACGAAAGACACAGTTGTTAAGACTTGCAATAGTTTACCAAAAAAAATCACAAAGACACCTACTTTTTTGATCTTTTTCTTTTTAGCAATCAACATGTTTTACCCAGCAGGTCTAACTAACAGCCATATGCTGTCTAGTCCCAAGGGAGGTAGTTCCAGCATGAAAATCAATATGTCACTACCAGGCTGTGGTAATGGATGCTTACAGCAGCAGGTTTATATAAGCTAATGGTACACTGTGCAACAGCAGCTCATTTAGATGAAAGGGTTGCCTAGTCTCATTCAAATGTTTGGGGCAGCAAAAGATGAATGTTTGTAAAAGTTATTCAAAAATGGTAATTTGTCCACTGATGAGCAGGCTGTCTAGAGTTGCTACACTGGAGATCCTACCAAGGAGTACATCCGGTGTACACTACTCAATGGGCTTCTTTTTTGCAAGATATAAAGACTGGTGCTACCTTATCATCCATCATAAGCCAACGTACTTTAAACTGGGGCTTTTTCTTGTATGACCATTGACCCCTCTGTACTTGTTTAAGCTGGAAGAAATCTGCAGAAGGCCAAAGTTGTAAATATGTGTGTGAAATTCGATAGGAATACCAACAAATCATCAAGCCCTGTATTTAATGTGTGCTTTGAAAAGAGAAAGCCTAAGTGAAAGGCCTAAAATAAAGGGGATTTTTAATAGAATTCCACCTTTTTCGTGGTTTGTTGTGAAGAACAATGATGACAGGTCATATGGATCAAAGTCTGGTGAAACAAACTATATTTATGCTGTGTGCCCTTGCAAAGCCATTCACAGTGCTGCTAGTGACATCCTGCTTGCTTCCACAGAAGGCTGTTTCAACCACTGCTGCTAATACATCATACCCTGGTGTTTTTCAGAGGAGTTAAAATACTCTGCCAGTGCAGTGTATCACTACATGTTTCAGAGCAGTGGAAAGCAGTCTTAGTGTCATGTAAAGAAACTGCAGACGTGTACGTTGTTAAGAGACATGTACAGTTATCCTTTCATATGCTATATGGTAATGCTCAGTCTCGTTTCTTTCTGTTGCTTGGGACAACCATAATGTATTTTTTCACCTGAAGTATGTGTTCTGGTTGAACAAGGACAGGAGTGGGATTTTGGCTAGAAAATACAAGTTCATAGTGTCAAACAAGATTTCTGTCCTCTCATCATGAATGGTGACCAACAAAATATCCAAACAGGTTAAACTGTCATCTCTTTAGGTTCTTACCTAGCCTATAGTACATAGCCCATTATACAGACCTTACTTTTCATTTCTATCAATACCTTTTCAAGGTAAATTGGGTCTCTAGATTTGCTTCCATCTAATACAAGAGGTCTTGAGACAGTCCTTTCCAGTCCTTTTCCATTCTTTAGGATAAAATAACATGCCCGAATATTTCAGATCCACACATTGGATTTTGTTTGAGTTCAGCTCTAGAAATGAGCAAAATTGTATGCAGGAGAAAGGGATGTGATTCCTGATTGTGCCTGTTTAATTCTAATGTTCATAGCTTGTGGGGGTTTGTTTAAAAAGTGCTTAAATGCATAGCCAGTGTATATCTTAATCTCCTGTTCAGACATGGTGTTCTTAGTTTAAATAACTAGTTAAAAAGAGCTATTTAAACAACCCTTTGTAACTTGTGGGAGCCAAAGCTTGCCTTGTTGAGCTTTTAAAATGTAACTAAGCCGTGTTTTGGTGATGTATGTGTAACTCTGTTTGTTTATTTCAAACTCTTCCAGCAGCTTGTTTTACATATATTTACAACTGAAGTTTCATCGAAAGGACATGTGGCCTCTTGTTTTCACATTTACAGGGAGCATCAAAGTGCATTATAAATACACTGAAAATTTCCTCTAGCAAGAAACAAAACCACCGGGTTATTTGTGCACTATGTATGTTTATAGCCTACTTCAAAGGCTTTGGTTACCTTAGCTCTGAGCCGTGGAATCTCTCTTACAATGTATGAGCAGGTCAAGAACTCCTACATACACACATCAGCCTCACAGACTAAGCCTGATGTTGTCACAAGTCAGTGTAGACACTAGTGTGTTGCCTGTTGACTGAACAGTGATCTGAAGCCCTGTGAAATACAGAGAAACACTCACTTTTGGCCTCTTTTTAAAATTTGATCCACTGTCCCTGGAAGTCATTTGAAAGATTCTCATGACCCAAATGTTGCTGTGGAGGCTCTTGTCTCAGAGGGAGTCTGTCATCATTTTCTGATAGGATCCCAGGTTGGGTAAAAAGTGAAAAACTGACAAACTGTATTATCAAAGATCAGAAAGCATAAGAGCTTGTGAAATGTGAAGCCTTTTAGTATATTAGGTCAGCTATTCACAGAGCTCCCCCTTCGCATCAGCCTAGAAATAGAACTGATGAGTGAGCACGGATGAGAATTAGACTCCTTGCAAAACTCGTCCAAAACTCAGCTATGTGAGGAGAGCATTACTGAAGGATCAAATAAATCACTAAAGACTAGAAAATAGCCAGCCTAAATTTATCTCACCTGCTTTTTGATCATGTATTGTGAAATTATTATACCATTTTTTTGTAGGCTACCTCCATGTTTGGAATTAATCAGGGCCTGAGATACAGTTGTGGGTCTCTACTATCACTTATTTGTAGAAGGTACAAGGTAGACGGGGAAAATTTCAGCTTCAGGTTTCTGAGGGAATCGAGCCCTTTTCTTGTCTATCCCACAGTTTTTATTGACAGTGCAAGATTGGACAATTAAGCAGTGTTTTCAGCTGGTCACAAACTGCTTTCAGCAGGGGTGAGATTCCAGTTTGTTGCAGAAGTGACAAATATTTAAACTCGAGGATGGAAAATAAGCAACATACAACAGGACATAAAAAGTGCTATTCAATAATAAAGACTACAAAGAAATATATCTTTGTGTCTTCAGTCACGTACCCAAATTTTTCTTAAATTCAATTCTCCATCTGTAAGTTAATAGACATTTTATAATAGTAATTTAGTTAATGTTTCTAAAGGCACTAAGGTGCTACACTGAGCAACATTGAAAACCCCCTAAGGAATTAAAAATATTGTATTCAAGAAAGGTTGAATAATTCCTATCACAGAGAAATGACAATGAAAAAATACTGACTTACATCCAGGTTATTCAATATTCCATACACTGAATGAGTTAATTGGAGTACTAAGGAAAAATGTGCTGATGTAGTTAAGAAACATGTTATAATTTATAATACTGTAATTCACAATAGCGTAGAGGTCAAATTAGATTTTATTCAGATAGTTTCCATCTTCTGAGTGCCTGAATTTGCAGCATTAGTTTTCCTTCAAGTAAAGCCGAATGAATGAAAATCTTCACTATTGTTTTAAAAAGCATTCTGAGTGCCTCCTTCCTCTTCTGCTGAAATTCTACTATCATCTTAATGCTTAATCATAAGCCTCATATGATTTTAAGGTCATTTAATCCTCTGATATTTAAGTGGCAAAAGCAGTGAGATGACCTTTGTTGACTGAACATAGAGAAGTCCCTTTTGACCACAGGCCATCCTCCCTCCTAGTGTTACCCATTGTATTTGGTTGAAGGGCTCACCTCTACCTCCAAATGCTGCCTGATCTCCTGTTGGAAGGGCAGAAGGGATGTAAGACTGAGTTTATGGAAAGGGTTCATCTGAGACAAGTTTCTTTCTCTTTGGTCTAGCATCTTGGCCTGACATCCAGCATTTGCTCCAGGTTGGCACATGTCTCTGCTGGGAACAGGCAAAGTATAATTTCTCAAAGGTGCACATTTTGGGCACACATAGGTACTTCCTCCAGAAGACAGAAGAGGATACCTCATTGTAAAACTTCAGAACATTCATTGAAGGGATGCTCAAGCTCAAAACTTTTATATGAAAAGTTACTTATTTACACTGAGGTGATCAAGATGATGGATAATCCTTAGCCTCCTTTTTAGAAGAGCAGAAATGCGTAGCTGAAAATTTCCAGGGTTTCAGCCCAAGGCAGACAGCCAAAATGGAAAAATTTAGCCCAAATAGTTTTGGTTAAGTGATTGAAAACAAAAGTGTTGAGTAACCCTTGAATAATCTAAAACCCATGTAAGACTATACTAGAATGGTCGTTTTGGGCGACTAAACTAAGTAGATCTGAAAAAAATCTGATTGGCTATGTAATTTAGGAAAGGCCTACAAATAAATTAACCAAAAGTGCAAATGAATGCTGGTATCCTTGCTTTCTTTTGGTGTTGTAGTGTTTTTAAGCAAACTGAAATAGAAGCTTTTATAATGGTACAAAACTATTTTGAAATGTGTGTTTTAACAATAACTCCACTAAAACCTAACTCTGGGCTAGAAACACTGTTTGTTACTTGATGAGTCAGTGAAGAATGGATGAACTGCTTTTATTCAGAAGTATTACTTTAGAGCAGATCGACAGTTTACTGTAAGCTTGATTCTGAATTAATCAAGTGCTGCAGAGATTTTTTTATCCTGTGGGTCTTGATACGAGTGAGAAATGCAAAAGAGATGTACAAATCTGTAGCTATCTGAGAAGAGAGAAGATAAACAAATTGTGGTTACAAGCTTAACAGTTTACTTTATCATGGAGAAAGAGAGAAACACTGATCATAATACAAGAAAAACAAGTTAAAGGATATTTCTAAGAGCTAGATATTTTCAGTTGTGAGAGGTTGATTAAGTTTATGCTAGACAAATTTAAGGGGAGTGTAAGGAATCCTTCAGTTCCAAGGCTATGTTTGTACTATCAGATAGAACTTTCTAGGAGCTTTCCTGGGTACTGATGTCATGGGGCATGAAACAGTCCAGGTCTCCACTAAAAACTTTCTTGGTCTCCAAAACAGGGCATCTGCATCCAAAGCATTTGTTGGGAATCATCCTGGAAATTCTTATACTGCACCCAACCTTGGCATTTGGTTGGGACAGTGCTACCTGGCAGCAACCCCAACAATGCCAGGCTTCTGTTACTACAGTTTAACACTATAGACTTGTGTCTTCATTTTTAATCGCATAATGGGTGACTTTTTCCTACTTGATAAGTGCAGCATTAGTGACTCTTCTCAAGAGTCCTTGGATGATGGTCATGTCTAAGTGGGTCAGAGCATGGTGCATCAGCAAAGATCAGCTTGCTTTTTAAAAAGAGGCAAATAGAGGGTTTTTACAAGTACAGACCTGTCAGTAATACTGGTACCAAAAATCTTCCAAATTAACCAAAAATGCTGTAATGTCAGTTTAAATGCATTGGGAGGGATAGTGAGATGAATAGAATCAAACAAGGTGGATTTATAAGGACTAAAGTAGATTTTAGGCTGATCCAAATTCCTTTTTTGATAGAGCGACTACTTCTATGGATGTGAGGAAGTGCATCTGTTACAGCTTGACTTAACATTGCCCAGTTTCAAATTCATTTAAGCAAACTATGGAATTAAGGTCTAGATTAATTTAATATATGCTTAGTGGGTGGTAAATAATTTAAGAACACTGTTTTGCTGTCAGACTAGAAAGACTTCTCTAGTGTGATTGCACAGTGTCTGCCTGGAATCTAGTTCTATTACACATTTTCAGCAGCAGCTTGGATTATGGAATAGAATTTCCACATTTGAACCAAGCTGAGAGAAGTTTCAAGATTTTTGGAGGATAAGGTCAGAGCTCAGAATAATCTCACTGAATTGAAAAATGGTCTGAAATCAATAAATGGAAATTCAATAAGGAGAATTGCAAAGTCTGTGTGTGCAATTAGGGAGAAGAAATTAAATGGCAAAATCAAAATGGAAGAAATTGGGCAGCAACATCACAGAACTGGAGTTGGGTGTACTACCTTGTAGCTGAGTAAGCAGTAACATAACTGTGTCACAGAAACTCATGGAAATGTCCATTCAGGCACAGAAGACAATTTCTCTGCTTCACACTGATGAATCCAGTTTTTGTCACTGCACTTAGCAAAGATGTAGGCAAAGTGAAGGGAGTCTGGAGGACAGCAACAGGATGATAAGAGGTAGAAAAGATATGGCCTACAAGGAAAGCTTGAAATAACTGGGTTTGTTTAGTCTGGAGAGGAGAAGACTCATAGTGTGGGAGAAAGGAATGTGATAACAGTCTTCAAAACTGTTACAGCCATGGTGGTTATCAGTTGTTCCCCACATCCACGCAGGACAAGGCAGGGAGCTACTGACTTAATTCGTAGTATGGATTCATAGGAGCAACTTCAACTGTGCAGAGTTAAACAGGTTTTGCTGGAAGAATGGGAGTGATGGAACCCAGAGAATTACACATTTATCAGAAAAGAAGTCACTGAAAACCTGTCTACATATATTTACCCTTCTTCAGCTTAGCAGGATAGTATAATAACTTCATAATCCTTACCAACTCTGCTTCTCTATTTTGATTTGATCCAAGGCATTATCTTCCATGTGAGTGGTATAATAAATAAACCATATGTTTCTTGCCTTTGCTGAAATATAAATTCATCAAGTAATTGGCAGCAATCCATAACCTTTAACATTTTTTAATGAAAGCTATTATTTCTCTGGTAGTATTGTAGAGGACAAGAAGTTGATATTTGATACTGATGAATTACATATTTTCCATATATCAGAAATTAATAATAATATGCCATACATTTCTGTATATTCGAGGTATTCCATATATTTCCATAATATGTGTTATAAAAGTTACCTCATTTTCATGGTCCCTCCACCACAGTCAATGCTGCTAGGGCTGTATGGACTACTTTTTAAAAAGCAAAATGTTTAGAAGCAAACATCTACATAAACTTACAAATTAATTCTTTCCTCCAAAACTGTACTAGTAGTCATAATTTTTGGGTCTATTACAGATCCTTTTTCAAAGTGAAAATGAGCAAATCTAAACGTACTGTCTGAGATCCATAAAATCAGGAAATATTTTGCCACCAGCCTCAGTGGAAACAAGACATTTTTAATGAGCTCCAAAATTAACTTTTCAGTTGCTTTTGCAAAGTTGTGTATTTCCTGATACAGGTCTGGGATGACTGCCATCTGTGAGTGATGCCATTGTTTGTGTTGTGGTGCATAATATTATAAGCCTGGTATTTTCCACATGCTTCATTCAGCTTTCATGCTTTTTGCCCCCCCCTTTTTTTTTTTTCCTATCATACTGTGCTGAGTTGAGTTTCCTGTATTGAAGATGTCTATTAACATTTCTGGAATCCTCTAAGGATGTCTCATGTTCATACCCTAAATTTGACTAAGGCAGAAGTTTAAACAGAGCAATACAGTGTGCCCAAAGAAAATGCAACTTGAGTTATTGGAATGAACCATATATACCAGAAAGGAAAATGTAAATTGAAATACAATTCCATTGTTGCTGCCAATAGGTTTTGGCATGGCAATTCCATTGGTTTCATGGCTTTATAACTTGATTTTGTGCATTAGAGCATTCTTTGTGATCTCAAGTGTTTGCTTACCTTTAATTGCTGTTCACTGCTTCTTGAGTAGCTTTGATCATTAATATTAAATGAACATGAATATTGAACTGCTGCACACACATTCGTAAAAGTGCACCAGCCCACCTTCGCTATTGGAAGTGAGGCATGGTGTGGAGTGGAGTCCAGACTTGTGAGCTCTCTGGGCACGTTACGCAAAGGCTTTGAGTATGTCTCCAGCAGACACCAACACCCCAAGGGAAAAGGAAGAAAGCAGAGGCTGGTGAGGATTCAGCAGCAGGGCTTTAAGGGTGAATAAAAATGCAGTGACACAAGGCAGGAGAGGAAGAGAGGGCAGCATGTTTAAAGACCAGCTGCTAAAAGGTTAAAAAGCGATGTACTACAAGAAGAAATAGAAATTTTGCACCCTACATTAAGATGAAGTTCATTAAATCCCATGGGTTCCACAATCCTTTCTAAAATGAATAAGATTATCAGATTTTGGCTCACACCCAGTGTATTATAAGTATTCTGCAAATGACTGTACAAGTAGTTTCATTTTGCTTCATAGTGAATACACTCTTCTGTAAAGTGTAGAGTAATTAAGTGGATTGATCACATTTTCAATCTGGGAAGTACAAAGAGAAATAGCTTAATTTTGTGTTATTCATCCTTTTCAATCTTAAATGTGATTATTGCAATAGCTATTTAGCTAGAACTAAAACCAGAAAACTACTGTTGGTGTAGTCTGAACATACAAAAGAAAGTTTTTTGCTTCCATGTAGTAGTTCCTCAAACAAACAAATCATGAACAAAGAAATCCAGGAAAATAATCATTTCTTGTAACAGCTGTAGTGGCATTTTGGTAGTATCTCAAAAGGCTTCACTTCTACAAAAAGTTAGTAAAACCTGTAAGCAGTATTACTGTACAACAGGTTTCTGGAGTAGGTTTTGACTCTAATATTTGCTATTTGTGAAATTAGACTATGCATTTGCATCAAATATAAACACAGAACAGAAAATTAATTGCTTGGTTCAGTGAATTTGTCTTGAAAGGACATAGAAGTTGCATTGGTATTTAGCAGCTGCTTGAATATGACTTCTTTACGCCTGCAAATAGTGCCTCTAAGTGACCTGTCTGTCAAGAGCTGAGCCAGCCTAGATTTGCCTAGATTTGACAGTAAATACAAGAGGCATTTAGCCAACCTAATTCATATATACACAAAATATATTTCTGTGATAGTGTTACTGCACCTGATTGTAACTTTCTAGGCCAAGATCGGTCTAACTAGTGATAGCCGCACAGAGATGTAGAGGAATGAATAAATAGCTGATGAAGCTGATTGTGAAAGCATGAGCCTAGATGAGCCACTATTCCTCATTGAGCAGGAAGGACAGGAAGGATGTGAGAGCTTCTGGCTGAGGTCAGGCCTTGGTCTTTTGATGGTTTGTAGTTGGGATTTAAGTTTCATTTGAGGTTTAACACGGACGTTTTACTTGGATTGACCCCTCCATGCTGCCACACCTGAGGTAAGCACAGCAGAACTGGAAGCTAGATGCTTTTGTCATGTTGGATTGATGTGATTCATTATGCTGATCAAGAATAATAAAGACCACAGGGAACTAATAATGATCAGGTGGGTTTGGCTAGTAGAAGTGAAAGGTACTGTGTCTGGTTAAAACATTAGTGAGTTAAAAAGCTGCTGGATGTGCAGAAAGGGGAGGCATCCCCAGTGTAAACTGTAAATGCATTTACTTTTTTTCCATCAGTCACATTTTTGTGGAGGTCAGACTTTCCCTTACACATGTGCCAAATCCACTTGCCTGTTAGCATTTCTTATCAGCTACTCCTATAAGGAATGATGAATACTTAACGTGCCGGATGTAGACAGTATCTATTTCTGATGGGATTCCAACTGTAAAATCATTTACTATTTCCATGATCAAATATTAGGGACCTGGAGGGGAACATATTTGTCTGAAACTGCTATAGCTCCTCTAACAGCCTTAGTTCTGGTAACATGAATCTTGCATACAATTTGGTTCCAGGACAAGTCCCTGGAACTGAGAATTGAGTGCACCTCTAAAAAGCACTGAAATATAGGAAGCTCCAAACTAGCTTTGCAATTCTGGATGTAGGTGCTAGACTAAAGTTTCCCATATGGAGGAAAAGGGAGAGACCGTAATCTGGGAGCAGTAGCATGTTTGTTATCTCAGCCCTCTTCTGTGCTCCAGGAAAACAGATTTTCTCATCAATTTCTGGTTGCTGCACCAGAAATGCAACAGGGTATAGGCCTTGCACTTCTAGATCAGTTAATGCTTTTAAAAACAGCATAAGCATCAAAACATAATTATGTACCTCACACTGTACTTTTAGGGGTAGAGTAGGAGATGTCTTCTCTCTTGTTTACTTTTAATTGCAGAGATATGAACCAAAAGTCTATCAACATAGACTTAAAATATCATCATATTTTTGAAGGGAAAACCAGTTGGCAGTAATGCAGAATGTGGAAGGAGGTGGTACAATGGGCACATACCGACACAGATCTCATCTTCTGGTTGTGCAAGTATTTGAAGCTAATTTACTGGATGGCAGCAACGGCCTTAAGGATTCATGGTTGTTTTAATTACAATGGGTTTGAATCAAACATGTCTTCAACTTGCGTGCATAATTGCTCTGTTCTATAGCTATAGGAGGAACTCTGCCTAAGATACAGCTGTGACCGCAGATGTGCTCCTGGTCTGCTACACTGATCCCTCTGCTATCTGCATGACTCGATACAGCTCTGCAAATGTGCAGAACCATTTAGCAAAGACACCCACCCCTTTAAAAAACAATGCACAGTGTTTGACTTGTGGTTGAAAATGTTGGTAACTGCGAGGTGTGTAACCCTCACCTGCTGAGACAATAAAATCCTTGGTGGCCCAATATCTCAGTAGGCTGGTGGGGGGGAGAAATGTTTGCTGCACTTGAGAGACTATGGTTTTCTTCACAGCCTGCTGGTTTGGATTAGAATCAGAGATGAGTTTCCAAGTCAGCATGTACAGCACCCTGCCAGAGAGTTGTTCTTGGAGCTGCTGCTTCTTTGTAAAATGCAGAGGGGGAATAAATAAATAACTAAAAAGAAGGAATGGCTACTGGCAGCTTTTCCCTCCTGTGTTTTGGATGATGTAGAGACAACAACCAATACTGTCTGGACTTTGCTGAAGCAAAAACTGGGCGGGCAGTGTGGTTTCTCACTCTTGGTAGATTTTGTTGTTAGTACAGTGTTAGAAAAGAAAGGAGAGCTTTCACTGAGACTGGCAGCACTAGCAGCATGCATTTAATATGTGAATGAAGTGATAGTTCTAGCTTTTATCAAAAACATAGTGGAAAGTTAATTAGATGTTTTATGATTTCATATATACCCTCAAAAGGAAAAGACTGTTTTGGAAAATATAAAATGTGTTTTCCCACATGTAGCTGAAAATTTTTAAGCTCCTATAAAGGGTGAACCAAACCATTACATTCACAGGGATTTATCCAGCCTACAC
>NW_009932527.1:31082-64097 GCF_000696875.1 Nestor notabilis
AAGAATTTCAACACAGTGGTTGTTTGTAACATATTCGGACCTGTTTTGCCGACTCAAAAAATTGAATGGTAGAAACAATAACAATATTTGGCATTTTAATGATTTTTTTAGAGAAATAAACATGAAGAGCTTTGCAGGGGACGTTATCCAATAAACTGAAGCACAGAGAAGTAATCTCAATTGTCCAAGGTCAAGAGAGCCTACACTAGTCCTTTAGACACAGTCATGAGCACGATACAGCAGGCCCTCTGCTTCTCTGAATGTTATGTACCCTGATCAAAGTTTTAATGCTTAAGGAAGCAATATTAAATTTCTTCCAATTTTTCCTTGGATATTTTTAGGCAGAAGGCTGACTAAGCAATGGTGGTGTCCCTTGCAGGTGGAGGTTCACCTCCCTGCTGCTTAACAGCTTCTCTGTGATGCTTTGAGCAAGTACCTTAGTACTCTAATTTCTAACCAGTGGATCAGTATTGGTGCTACATCACAGCTATGCTATAAGGACATTTACAAATTTGACAGTTATTATGGTAACTATAAGCATGTAAGATAGAATGAGGACAGCATTTATTAGTGTGTGTGCCTGGACTCAGTCTCATTCACCTCAACAGGGATTCAGTGATCCAAAGTCAGGGTCAGTACAGTTCACAGAGAGTTCATAATCAAGACTTAATTTCCATTATTTACTTTAATCTTAAGTTGTATCTAGTTATGCTTTACATTAACATCTAAAGGGAATTCCATCTCCTAGACCTTCACTTTGCTGATTGCTAATCACACGAGTTCTTGTATACTCGTGCACAAGTTGTTCAGAGCTACACAGAGTGTATTAGAAGAGAGGGACAGTTCACAGTTCATTTAATTAGTATTACATATGATCCTATCAAAAAAACATTCTAGAGAAAGTGTTCTAAAAAAAATACATCATTGTAGAGCAAGTGTTTTGATACTGTCCCTGCATTCCTTGTTGTTTAAAACCTTCCCTTAGAAAATGAAAAAGCATGAAAAGAAGACATTACTCATACAGCTTCTTTACTAGCTGCACTCGTTATGAGTTCTGCATCCTCAGTTTGTAACCTTAAATGGAATTACTGCGTTCGCTAATTGTAAACTAAGTTCATGATTAAAATGAAGTGCCTTTTCCGCATTTGGCATTGCTTCCTATCCTTCTTATTTTATGAATTTTGTCAGAGCCTACAGGATGATACATATTTGTGAAATACAGTATACTGTATGCCTGTATTATGAAATGACATTTTTTATTCTTTATTAATAAAGGGTGGGGCTTTCAGAAGCAATAATGTCCTGACAGGACAAATCTTACTGAAAGTCAGTTGCATTGCTAAACCTTTTAGATGGAAAATTCTTCTCATACTTTTTACGTTACAGCAATGAAATCTGTATTATGTATTCCAATCAGCAGACAAGCAATGTGAAACACAAAGAAACAAGATCATAGTAATATAAAGCTATAAACATATTGAAAGGGATACTTCAGCATCTTTTTGCTTACAGCAAACATTTTCTTCTTGGTAGCAGCAGAAAGAAAAGCAGTGGGATTGTTAATGTCAGCTGGCTCTGGTCTTTGAAGTCTTTGGAGGTGTTACCAATTTCCATAATAGGCAAAGCAATGAAGAACATGAAATCCAATTTGATAGTAAGACGGAGAAAGCTGATGTTCCAGAAACCAGAACCCTTTTCCTTGCTCACCTGGGTGACAAAGCTACTATGGGGGAGTTCTCTCTTGTATTTTGGGTGAGATCTGTTCTCTCACAGAATTAACTTTATTCTGTGGGCCAAAGCCATAGGTGTCTGTACAGAAAGACCCAGTGTTTTCCTTGCTCAGAGGTCCATGATACCCCTCTGAGTCATGGGGAGCCTTAGAGGAGGATAAACTTAGAGGTCAGGCATGATTTGTTTATAAGAACAAACTACCCTGGCAGAGAGCGTTAGCAGCCTTACAGCAGAGGCTGTCAGATCTTTCAGTACCTTGTTAGCTTTCATCTGTCTGGTGGATTGCAGTGCCTTCTGCTGTGCCTTGGTGTGAACACCATTTTCCTCAGGCCTGATTGTTAGAGCCATAGAAAGGCTTTTGCTAGTGTAGTGTTGGATTTTTTTGACTTGGTTAACTAACCTGGTAGTGAAGCTTTTCATGCCATCTGCATCATGTCAGCAAAGTAATCTTCAGATTAGACAGCAGCTGGGCATGGTTTTTCCTGACAGATGGTATCCTGTCATCTCTTTAGCAGCTGTTTGGACATGGCTGCATGTCAACGCCACCATGATATAATTATTGTAGTCCTGTGAAGCGAGCCCAGTGTGACCCTTAAGGCACTTGGCATCATGCTGGTGGTGGCATATTTTGCAAGACTATTTTGAAGAAAGGGTATGGAAACAAGAAATCCGAGCACGTGTTACATATGTCCTTCCTTTGCACACTTTTATGGGGAGTGACAAATGTGTTCAAGTGTCTTAACAGTAAGTCTTTTGCTGGTTGCAAACCTAAATTTTGGATTTAGGAAGCTATATAGAGTTACTATGAAATTGTGCCAGTTTTGCAGTAATGTTACATGGTTCTGGCTTTATTCCACTGATATTGAACACACAGTCTTTTATATTTAGCATTTAATTAAAGTTCTCGGCCTTGTCAACCAGCAAGTTTTTAAATCAGTGAGAGAATATTAGTGTAAATAGTGGAAAGCTGCTTTGAGAACATATGCAGATCTTTTCTCTCACTTGCTGTATGCGGTCCTGGCAATTCTGACTCAAGATGGGGATACAGGAATTAACAGAAGTCAAAGCTCTGAAGAAAACTAGCAATAGAGTAATTTTCCATTCTGGAATTTAAATGTTTAACCTGGCTGGTAGAATAAGATTCTTTACATTTTTAGACTCTTGTATTGTAAATTACAAGCCTTAGCCATGTGTTTTACATCTGAAAGCTCAGTTCTCTTCACCATTTAATGTGCCCTCAAAGATGACAGTGTCCTTTTTCCTTTTTTTTCCATGTATGCATCTTCCACTTAATCACATTATGTGCTTTTTCTCTGCCTATGGTTGAAGTACTGAGTGCAACAGATGTGACACAGATCCCTGTATGTCTTGGTGACTAGCCCCACAGAAAACTTGGTTGGCAGTCTCTCCCAGTCGTGTGTGTCTGTGTTTATATATACACACATACATACATTTGCATCCAAGCCACTTTGGCCACTATCTCAGAGTTCAAAGAATCTGCAGTATGAGTGCTAATTTTGTCCAGATGTAAGTTGTTTTGGTCAAACCGAGTTGTACGTAGGACCTCACCACAGGAATCTCCTTTCCGATGCCTCCTTCCTTGACCTTTTCTGTGTGGTTAATTAGCAAGTATTGTGACTATCAGAGAGGATTGGCAGGTGACGATTAGGTTCTCTATATCTATGGGGCATATTATGCTTGATTTTACCATCAAGCAACACAATTTTGGTCAGTTATATGCACATGAAAACTCACATGGCTGTTAAATCATTCAGAATTCCTCAGTGTTGGTTAAGTCTTCAAGAAGTTCAACACACAAATAAAGAACATATTCACAATGCAGTCAGTTGTACAATAGATTTCTTAGCTTCTTCAGGGAGTTTTCTCTTTGTTTGTTTGTTTGTTTGTCTTTTTTTGCTGATGCTGAGAATTAGCAAAAATATTCCCAAGATTATTGTGGGTTCTCTGTGCTCGGTAGCTATGGAGGCTTAACATGCTATTTTTGGTTGTATTCTCCGTTACAAAGGAGCAGTGAATAATAACAAATACGCTACTTCTCAGTCGTCATTGTTTCCAAAGGATGGTTTAAAAAGGTTTTCAAGGACATGGCATTTTTCAAGGGTGATGAGTGGGCTTTGTTTTACTGAACTACAACATTAAAAGACAAAAAAACTTTTCCATCAGCTGACGACTTTCTGAGGATTCCACTTCTGAGTGTGAAAAGCAGTGGATATTTGTTAATGGTTACAGATCATGCCAATGAAATAGAAATCTGTGTCCACGTGCCCAGGTTACACCATTTAAAATCATTCTGCTTCAGGTTGTGCTTGTTGATAATCTACTGCACTGTCAACATATAAATATATGTTTTGGCCCGAATGCTGTGCAGCCAGGCTACCTCTTACAAATCCTAGCAATAGTGAAAAAACAATAAGGAAATATGTGAATGTCCAGCGCATTAGCATGTTAAATTGATCCATTGACATGGAAAGCATTTTCTTTATAGCATGTTTTTTAAAAACAAACAAATGGGAAATAAATCCCTTTTGCTTATTTTCAGCATACATGTTTTCCTAGCATTTTACTAGCTAATTAGTGTTCATCATGAAGACTGATCTCTGTAATGCTTATTTTCAGCCTTGGCGAGTAGAGCTGAGAGCACCAGCCAAGGTTTTCCAAATCCAAATACCTGGGTGTCATTCTCACCTAGAGAATGACATGAACTATAAACCAGTATTACTGACAAGTTTCCAAGTCGATGCTCAAAAGCCACTGAACTCATCTTCACTGTCAAAACACAGCTTTGTTAAATTTTTAACTGTAAATACTGCACACTCTATTTTTCCACATGCAGCAAATTAATGTGCATTACAGACAGCTTGAGACATCACTCCACCTAGGTTTTGCAGCTGCTCTGGTTCGCACGAGAATCCTGCCAGCGCTTGAGGCTGTGGAGTTAACAGGAGCTGGATCCGCACCCAGGCACACCCAGCTGCTGCTGCAGTTTGGATGATGGCTCAGAAGCTGACCATCCCCTAACGCAGTACTGCCAGGATAGAATCATAGAATCATAGCATGGTTACGGTTGGAAAGGCCCTTAAGATCACCTGGTTCCAACCCCTTGCCGTAGGCAGGGACACCACACACTAGACCATGTCACCCAAGAGTCCGTCCAGCCTGGCCTTAATACAGTTTGATGGCTTTGTGCTGTTGGAGGTGATAACCTTTACGTGAAATGTTGAAAAGAAATCAGATTACTAAAGTTTGAAGACTCAGACATAAAGTGTGAGCCCATATATAGCTGTGTAAGATCTAAGCCTCTGACTTTGGCATTTGACCTACTGTCTGCAGCTTTGTTTGGCTTCAGTATTCACTTTTATTCTTACCCCCAAGCTCGAGTATTGTTTGCTGTATGGTATGAAACAGCTATTCCCTTTAACCTGGAGCTGGTTGTTGAGAGATGTGTTCTCTGTGCTATGTTCTCCGTGCTGTGTTCACTCTTCTCCAGGCTATGTTTTAAGACTTAATTAAAGTGGTTTGAGATCCTTGGGGCAGTGTTACTGCATGTTATTCTTTTATTACCTGCTGCAACATAAATGTTGGTTACTGTTTTTTAAATTGCATTGTATATGTGACCTAAATTTGTAAATCTAATACTCAAAATGGCATGTTAGAAGAACCTGATTCTTTGGAGGTACAATGGTCCAATTTCTTGCCTTCCACCAGGTTTCTTTATGGGACCTACAAAAAATAAATGAATAGTTCCATCTAAATAGTTCACATCTTACTCTCCTAAGTGGAATTCAAAAGAAAGAATACTAAGTTTCATGCCAAAGCAGCTGTCTGGTCATAAGAAGGTACATCAGTCTGGTCACAGTCTTGTCAGGTAGGCCATTCCTACTCAAGTTTAAAACCTCCAAAAATTAAGTAAGTGAATTCCATTGCTTTTTCCCTGGATGTATGCAGCAAACAGGATTAGGGCTTTTCCTGGACAATGGCTGTGAGGCTGTGTGCTTCCCTGGAGGGAAAAGGAAAAAATTTTGAGACACAAAATGTTTATTTATCAAGTGCAATAATGAATGGATTTTATTTACTATTTTTATATGCTATTTTCTATCACTTTTTTTCTTGTGCTGTGAACACTTGCATTACTGGTTTTACCATCTTAACTAATTGGTACATGTAATTTTTGCTATTTGAATGCTTGCATTGTCTCATAGCTAGATTTGCTGTTAGGCAATTATTGGTATTCAGTCAGCCTGGATGAATGGGATTGTTGTACTTAGAAAGCTGAATACTTTATATGGCTCTAACAAATTAATTAAACCTGCTATTATTTAGCCTGCAGGTCTAGCTGTATACAGCTTAATCCTAGTTGTAACAGATACAAATGTATTACAACTCCATAAAGACCTATATATTTCTAACTAGTATTTATGATTTCCCTGTGCAGTGTAAGACAACAAATGAAGCTTCTGTGAAACATTTGTGCTGGGAAACATTATCTAAACCCTCATTATTATGTGGCCTGTTTTTAAAGCTCAGTCAGCTGCACTGATGAGGAGAACCTCAATAAAGTCAAGATTTAGTTTGCTGCTGGTAAACAGAGTAAGTTTGGAAGGCAAATTTCATTCTATCTCTACTCAGTCCTTTCTCAGACTTATTTCTGCCTGGAATTAGGGTTTGACAAAGTGTGCACTGTCCCCCTGACTTATTGAAAATAATGTTTTCTATTGCATTTCTATTTTGTCTAAATTTTTTTTCTATTGCTGCTAATACTATACCTGGTAATATGTGCTTTATACAGAAGAATCATTCATATGGCAGCACCCTCACATCAATTGCTGCCATGTCGTAGTTTTCTACTGCTTCTGGAGTGATGTGTGCCAGGACGTGTTACCCTGCAGTGGGAAAATGAGCTTGCAGAGCAGAGGGACCAGGGTATTGCATCCTAGGAAGAGCTCAGGAGTGCTTTCTGTAAAGCACGCTCCTTTGCAGAAGTCCTTGGCTTCAGCCCCTGGCCAGCGTGCCCCGCCGCCCTCTGCAAGTGCCCTTGATGTGGGGGATGTAGCCATTCACACGACCCCACGTGTGGAGCCTGGTGTGTCCTGGAACAAATCTTGGGAGGTCTCTAATGGGCTTGGACCAAGCCCTGTGTGAGGCTGCATAGATAACTGACCACCTCTTTGTCTGAGATCATGCTTCAGTTCGTGTCAGAGGAAAGGCTCTGAAAAAGCAACTGAACTTCAGGAAATACTAAGCCACTTCCGAACAAACTGGAGGTGCTACCACATTTCCTGTGAGAGTTCAGCTCTTCTTCTAGCTGAGCTGTAGAAGAATAGTGGGAATCGACATTCACAATAAGATTTCAGGGAATAAATTACCAAATTTCTTTGAATCTTAGTAACTGGCCTCATTTTAGAGGAATAGAGAAAGTTTTATTGTTTTATTTTACAGAGATTGAGTCATCTTCTTCTGTTCTCATTATAAGACAGTAATAATTTGCTGGTTTCCAAGATTGCTTTATGATCTTTGCAGTACCAGTAACTTTCTTTTCTTAAATCTTCAACTGCTCATCTCCTTTAGAAGGAATGGTCTTGAATTAGACTTAAGTCACGCTTCTGCTCATTCCTATCAGTGTAGATCAATGTTTGGCAAAAATTATGGCCTTTGTCTCACTATTCAGATTTCTCTGAACGCTTCTTTGCCAAATGTATTTGTTATTTGTTTGTCTCTGAATTTTTGACTTGTGTAATATTCCTCAGGGCAATGATATTTATAAGAGTAATGAAAATTTGCACCTTTTTTGATGACATGAAAGAGAGGGCAGGATTAAATGGAGACCAGCATATCATACTGCTTCCTTCAGAGCACACAGAGGCAAACATACATTCTTCTTCCTCTCTGAACTTTCTTTGAAGCAGATCTCTGCTATTGGACATGTCAGTGTTCAAAAATTCTTCTACTTTTTGGGCCAAAGCCCTTACATTTTGCATTTGGGACATTGACTCGCCAAGATATACGTACATGGCCAAAATACATATTTTTTTTAGGGAACTGTAGAACTTTTTTCTCTCTGGATGTGCATCTGGGTTTTCTTTTTCTTTTCTTCCTATTCTCCCTCGTTTGTTTTGTTTTGGTTTTTTTTGTTGTTGTTGTTTTCAGGGTGGTGATGAGTTTATTCATTGTAATAGCATTCTAATGCAGTGACATAAATCCTTTGCTAATAGGAAACAGAAACAACAAATAGCTTCATATACATTCAGTGCAAAGCACATTTAGTGTAGCAAGAGTAACAAATGTCAAATAAGACATTAAAAGACAAAAAAACTTTTCAAACATCCCAGAGTTGTCAGTGGACTTTGATGTCAGTGACAAGCCTTTGCCATTTCACATGTTGTACTTAAAGTCTACTGTGTGCTGAAAATTGGGTTGCTGGGTTGCTAGGTTGCACACTTATTTATTTCTAGAATATCTGTGTTTAGGCATTTTTTTCTTCTTTAAGTTTACAAGATAAAATATACTTCTTTTTCCCACATGAAACTTTCCCTTGTTTCCTCAAACATTATTATTAGTAGCTGTTAACCAAGTGAAATATGTACCATTAAAACACAACAGAAGTATGCTTAGGAGGTAGGAGAGGCAGATGGGCTGAGTAGTATCTTAGCTCAGTTTTCTGTAATGTAGGAGGCTGGGAGTGAAACCTATTAGCGTGGGCTTTATCAAAGCGAACTTCCTTCTGACAGGTTTTCTGGGGATATACAACCCAACCTATCCTCCCAGGACAGTCAAATTTGAACCTCTTTGAACTGAATCTTATGAAATGTCTTGGTCACTGCACAGCAAAATTGGAACCCATACAGAAAAAAAACAAATCAGATTGTGTTTTCAGCCTTTGTTATTTTTAGTTAAGCCACAAACCATTAATGACTGTTTGAAGTAGGAGGTTCCATGTTTTTCTTCTCAAGCATGTGCTGTTTAGTTGCTACCCATGCAAGTATGCAGCCAGAGTAGTTGGTTCCTCCAAGGACACTGGAAAGGCTTCAGAGGAGCTAACATGTACTGGGCTATGAGAAGGGATCCTGGCTCTGCCACATACAGCCTCCTCAGGGATGACCAATCCCAAATGATTTCTCTCTTTGCATAAGGAGAGGTCAAGATAGTACCCTTGATCTTACAGGACATGAAAGTGGGCCTTGGCAGTATGGCAGTAACTTCCCAGTATTAACTTTGGATGATTTTTGGCAGGTCACTTTAGCTTGTTTACAGAGGTGCAACTGTTTCTGACAGATGTTTGTGTTCTGCTTCATGCTTGTGTTGAGTTACAGTTTTGCTTTGAATCTGAAGTAAATTAATTCTATCTGGCAAATAAATTATCAGATACATTAGCATCTTGGGTGTATAAGGAATATCCTTCCACCATCCCTTTGTTTCCTTTACTGAGAAGGCCTCTTGAAAATGGCTATTCTTAAATGCATCCAAGCAAGGCTGTATTGAGGCAGGAAGAAGAAAACAGCATGTAAACCCATTTTCAGCTTTACTGGCAATCTTATTTCTAGAATGGCATTTTCTCTTCTTCTTGGTCTCTCTTTTCTCCCTCTGCCCCTTATAACCCTCTTACTGCTTGTTGATTATTTCCTCTGCTGGAATAGCAATACATAATTGTGGCAGCCCAGTGTTTATTTACAACTTCCAGCTAAAATTTAATTTCCTATCTTTCAGTATTTGCCATGTATTTTAAAACACTGACATCACTATTGTCATTTGTAATAGCTAACCCAATATTTTCATTTCCTTGCTTGTTTTCTTTCCTTTGCCTGGTATGTCATTGTCTTTCTTCACTTTTTTTTTTTTTTAATCTGAAATTAAAAATTGTTCAAACAGATCATTTAAAGATGCTTAGGTTGCATTGCTGAGAAGTCCTAGTGGACACTTAAGTGCTTAATATTTTACTGGAGTAGACCATATTACAACTGTAGCACAAGAAAATCTGCCCCTATTTTCTTCCTGTAGCTTCTTTGAGTTCTTTAGAAGTTCATGTTCTAGTTCAACCTTTTAGCTTTGTCCTACAGAAGGTGCAGCCACTGATCTTGCAGTGGAATGTTGTGAATCCCACTAATTGCAAAAGAAGTTAGTGTGGGGGTAAAGATCTACAGAGGCTAGATGAGCTCTGAAAGTGTTTGGTCTCTTTGGAAGGTCTTAAAAGGAGGATAGAAATTTCATTAATTAAGGTTACAATTTGTTACTCTTGTGTTGACATTGCAGCATTTTCAAATAATTGCAAGAAAAAATACATAACCACTGACCTATGGGCCTGATGTTTGGAAGAATATCCATGATCATTTATACAAGGAAGTATACTTCCCAGCTGTTCTGAGATCTCATAGGGAATTGACAGCATTAGGTGTGCCCTAATGCAGATCAAGTAAACTGAGAATTATTTTTAATTGGAGTTGGAACTTCACCTCTTCAGGCCCTGTTTCAGCTCAGTAAATCAGGGTAGGTTCCTTCAGAGGGAGCTTCAGAGAACCTAAGCTACTCCCCTGCTCTGTTTAGCCCTCTGCCTTTTTTTTCTCAGTGAGAATATACACAGCTTCTAGAAGCTGGGTTCCTAAATTCAGTACTTCAAGCTAGATGCCTGCAGCAGACTTGATGGCTTTATATAGCCTGCCTAATCAGTGTATGGACAAATTACATCTTCTCGGGATTTGACTCTTAATGGAAAAGAAAGACTACTTGCAAGCCATGTCCCTACTTTCGGATAACCTGGAATTCTTAAAATGGACCTCCTGAGCCCCCACTTATTGCTTATATATTCACTGAATCAGAAAGAGTGATGGAACTATCAGTTTTTGGAGGAATGCCCTTGCTTTTCCTCCTCCTATAACATCTGCAGGTCTGTTGTAACTTAAAGGCAATTCTGAGTTGGGGCCTGTGGGTTTGTGATGCCATACAAAATATTTTTGACCTGCCACTGACAGACTTTGTTTAATATTCAAAGGTAACTGTCACATATCACTTTCCTGTGTGTTTCTTTGCTCCAGAAAGTTATGCTTAGATTGTTTGTAATCCTAACAGCCGCAGAGGATTTGGCTTTGGTTTGAGTTGTTAATGTGGTTGAGTGACTCAATAGCAATGATAACATACTTATCCTGGATCTCCCAACAGAGTGAAGCAGACAGAAGGCAACCTGAAGGAAAGTTTCGAGTAAGAATATTGCTCTGACACAGTTCAAAATCTTTCCATCAAAAGCACTGATTAAAAACTAATTAAAAAGAACAGGTGTTTAAATGAACGCCCTTCAAATTATTTAAGCCACTATTGCTTTGATATTGCAATAAATTGAGATTATGAAATACACTGTCCCTGCCCTTCTGCACAGAGGTTCAGAACCTGTCTGTGGCCCCATCTTGAGGAGTTTGTAATCTAAATAAAGACAGACCAAAGCCAGAAGGAGAAATGGTGCACCCACAGTTATGCAGCTGGCCAGTAGCTGAGCTGAAGTTAATCTAAAAGGTCCTCATCATCATAAATATGGGGGTTTTCCATAAAAAAAGCCTGGCTAATGCCAGCTAAAAGCCAAGTCCGTTGGCTTACAGGAAATTGTTCACTGTAATTTTAGAGGCAAGACATAGGCAAAAATGTGTCGACTTAATGAATTCACAAACTGAGACAAAAGATGTAAGAGCATCGTCTCCTGTGTCATGAAATGGAATCAGAAATAACACGTCCCTTATCACAGTGTGGTATTCTGACTTACGCATCCACAATAATTAAGTGCTTTTTACCTTGACATACAGCAAAAGAGACAAGATTCTGGGAATATTTTAGTATTTTGTCTATTCCAGAACAGTAACGCACATTTTTATGTCCTCAGATCTTAACCATCAGCAGTTATTTTATGCCTTTTCTATTTTATTTTTTTTTCCAGTAGAGGCAAGTTTGTTTAAATACTTGCTCATTTCTGATCAGAATGTTTTTCCCAAGGCTATTGACACAGTTTCCTTTGTTCAATTAAATAGAGTCAAGTACTAATGTTTCCTGAGTAACAGTATCATTACAGCAGAAAAAACAGTTCAAACAAATTACATTCTGTATTCACTTGTTAGGCACACATCCATACTCTACCACTATTAATTAATGTAATTGATAGATCTTATTTTAATTAAAATAATGCAGTAGTTATAAATAACCTTGTCAGATATTTAAAATACCACATTTGAACAACTGAATGGATTTTTAGTGTTAGCTACTCGAAGCAGAATTTTTGCAAGATACTAATAAATTGAGGGCCAAGGCACAGCACAAAAATTGTCTTTTAGCGACTGCATTTTATAATTTTGAAAAAGAAATGTTAACCAATGTTTGAAAGCATTCTGTAGTTCAAATTTGGACCTGGACTGTCTGTCATCTCAGTTGATGTGCACAAGTTCATACCAGTGAAAAGTATAGGTCTTTGCCTTGTTAGAGAGGTGGAGAAGGGAAAGCAGAACTGATGGAGAAAAACTGCATTAATTATATGATCTGCACAGTGCTGTGTGTGAACAGCATCAAAATACTGGTAACAGGCAGCCTGATGGGACTTGCAAACATTTTTTCATGTGGTTAATTTTTTTGCATCTATAAAAAGTCACATTCTGATTGCTTCTATAAATGGTGGGTTTAGGGCTTTTAGTTTGCATTGGCTTAGTGTGTGAGGGACAGGGGGGTATTAGGTGGCATTCAGTGTCACCAGTAAATTAATGTAAATGTATTCAAATTGCAGATATGTTACTGTCTTCCCTTCATTCCTCTCCTCATGTGTCACTTGCTTTCTAAGATGATAAATCCAACAAGTTAATTTATCACACTCCTGTCTGTGTGATTTTTGTCCTGCTTGGAGGTTTTTGATGCAATTACCTTTGAGTTCAGCATATTTATAATTAGATCTTTTTTATTTCAATGGCCCAAAGTCAATCATTGAAACAAACAAAACCTTTAGTTAACTGTTTTTGGATTTTTTATTTTTTTATTTTTCTTTTTTACTGTCACTGTTACACTTGGCCCTTGAGGTGCCAGGTGAGGTAAAGTTGTATTTTTATCATACTGAGGAAGTTCACCTACTTCTAGTGTTGTCATCTAAATGTTAGATATCTAATCTGATTTAGTCATCCAGGCTTCTTTTATAATCACCAGAGAAAAACGAAACAAAACAAGAACCTGCAGAAAAAGGTTGAAATTAATGACAGAAAATCCTGTCAGTGTGGGTGAGTTAGGTTCTTGTGTCACTGTCCTTTCTAGAATTCCACAAAACACCTGAGAACAGTTACTTTATTTCTCCCTGCTTCAGCAGAATGTTTCTCCTCATAATATTCATTGACTGTTAAAGTTTCCCTTTTCTTATACCCAACTCTAACAAACTGCATTTATTGTTTTGTCATGTTTTAAGCCTGAAGAGTATGTATTTTCTGGCAGTGCAAGATTTGTTGCCATGTCATTCGGTGTGAGGAACACTGATGGGTGAACTTCATGTGTTCTTTACCATACAGGTTATAAATCGTTAATCATTCATTCTATGTTATTCTGTTTCTAGACTACCATGCATTGATTTGATGTGATAAAGGGACAGGTCATCTGACAGGCAGTGACGAATTCAGGACAACCCACTTTTCCTCCTGTGATTAGGTTTAGGGATTAGACATCTGAGTTTAGCAATATTGTATCTGCATGATCATTTGATTGTGATGCATGTAAAACAGAACAAAGACCCAAAGGGAATAATAATAATAGTAAAATCATATTTCGTCAGACTCCAGAATGTTTCCTTTGTTATAAAATCAACAGGTATTGATGAATTCTTTTAGTAGACCTACTTTGGAATATAAAGTGGTATTGCTGTGCTGAGTTTACCAGTAGATGACAGTAGTTGTGACATGCCCACAGTTAGAGTAAGGTAAGTGAAGTATAGAAAGGAAGAATAGCAAGGCACATACTCAGTACACCAGTTAGTTATGCACCTAAACTGGCATTTAAGTGGGAATTAGGAGCCTAAATTCAGAATATTAATTCCGGAAAATCCAGCCTATCTCATATTCAGAAATTTTCATAGATGAAAGCTGTACTACTAGTCATGCCCTGGACAGTGTTTTTCTTTGCCTTAGGTTGGCAAAGGAGGTGGCTGCCTAAGGCTTATTGGCATGCAGAGCAAAATCATTTCTCTGCTTAAATTCTTTGCTGAGCTGGATATGCATGGTCAGACTTCAGCAATCTGCACCAAATGGTCTGTTGTAGCCTTAAAAAAAGGCAGAAAGCTAACACCTGAAATACTCCTGCAAGTAGCTGGGTACTTGTGCTCTCCTCAGTTCTCCCTTACGGTTGCTGTACTAGAAGGAGTCTGACAAGTATTGAAAAACTGAGATTCAAATTTCCAAGAGTGATTGTCTGTGCTCTAGCTTGGTACTAATGCCAGGAGTAGAGCTCAAACATTTGAACCTCTACGTAATTTCTCGCCCTGAGCTTGTATTTCAGTAGTTTCTAGAATTTTACTTGGAGTCAAGTGGTAAATTTGATAAATTTGGAGACTGCATTTCTGACGGTTGGAGAGCTAAGAATTGATTTCTAATGCTTTAACCATATTTTATGGCAGTGGTTCTCTGTTGATTTTATTGGTGTTGAGAGTGGAACATTTGGAGCAATTTAGTGGAAAATTAGGTCAGCAGACTACTGGTCAGTGATCATAAAAGCCAAGGTTGTGTAAAATGTTGCAGTTCTCAGACTAATTGTGTTAGATAAGATTTGGTAAGAAAGATTTGATAATTTCTGTGGTACGAATGAGAAAGGTATCTCTAGATTGTAGTGTCTTATGTGGATAATACTTAGGTTTTACAATAGATTACTGCCAAAAAGACATACAAATAAATTGAAATTATTTATTCTACACTCAGTATATATCTTATGCAAGAGACCCAACCATTACGTGCAGTGCCAATAAATCACCACATAACCTAGCATTGATTAGTAAACAGAAACAAGGAAGAGGAGCAGCTATGAGAGATTGGTTTAACAAAGTTAAAAGTTATTACAGTTGCTTTCAGTTTTTCATTAACCGCCAAACAGTTGAAGTACACTGTGAAATGCTATGAAGGCGAAGCTGTTAAACGGAAGTAGTCAAAATATGTCTTACATAATAGTGAAAGCCCTACATAATAAACACCAGCTAAAAGATTTAAACCTGTTAAAAATATTTTGCATATAAGTTAAGAGTTCAAAAGGTCACTCTGGCATTCCTCCACATGGGCTAATTCAGTGACGTTTACATGCCTTTAGTAAACAAATTCTGCTTAAAAACTATTCAGAACTGTCTCTATTTGCTCTTCAATCACAACCATGTGGTAGAGATTTCCTTTCCACTACAATAGAATTCTTGGCATTATCTATTTAAAGGAGCTGAAATGGACTGTGCATTAAGTGGTATTACTATATACAAAACAGAAACACTAAAGCATGTGTACCTGTAAAATGGAATAATTTAAATATATTATGCAATAAGCTTAAATGGTTTCAGGAACATGAATTAGACTAATACCTTGAATGTAAAAATGCCTTTCCTTTGTTTTTTTAGCAAACATACATTAGCTGAACTTGATAGTAATTCTGAAAGACAGGTAAGTGTTGTTATAAACATATAGCAGATGGTTAAACTGACATAAATGGAGGGTGAGAGATTTGTTGAAGGTCAGAGAGCAAGTGCCCAGGAGTTCTGACTTAGAGTTCCCTGTTCTGGTCATGAAACAAATCCTCTTTGTTCTAGATATTTGTACATTATGCTTTAAATGAATAGCCATGTTATTTTGCTTGCGCTTCCAAAATATGAGTACAGGCTGTACACAAAGAACACAGTCTATGAATTTTGCCTTTAAAGTTAGCACAACTTTGATTTTATTTCAGGATCAAGGACAGAGTTACATACTCATGGCACTTGCATCTTCCTCTGCTACGATTAGTAGTTTATTATGAAGATAAGTGGTTAACTGTGATTGATTTCTATCCCATATTGTCCACTACCACTTCTTTCCTATACCTGCAGTGTGCCAATCTGTCAGGAACCTAAATACCTTTCAGTTCTGTGTTGCCATTTGAGTCCTTCCTTCCTTGAACCTATTATTTCTATGCTGAACATGTAGAGGTCCATGTAGTACTTTATCAGAGTACCTTACTCTTCTTGACTCTTCTTTCACCTGGAAGCAATGAGTTATCTTATTTATTTTTTCTCTTTTGCACATTCAAATGAGCTAATAGCTCACTCCCATTAGAGCCTACCATTATCTAAAAGCAATAGTGTTGTAATCATGAGATGTTTTATAACTGAGATTTGAATATAAACAAGTAGGTTTTATCTTTTTTTTCTTTTGGTTTTTTTTTTTTTTTTTTTTTAATATCTGTGGAAATACAAGAGGGGCAATTCTTATACTTATTTCCCTTCTTTTGGCCAAATACTAAATGGTCATCCTCCTGAATAAGTAAGGCAAGTCTGATTTAAACACAGAGTGAGTGACTGCAGAAGGTTTATTTATTTAAATGTCTTCCCATTCAGATGAAATCTAAACAGAAAAGCATAAAAGTTATCATCTGTTAAATCCAAACCAGCGTTTTGGCTGAGCTTACTAAGTCTGAAGGCTCTGGACTTCAAACAAACAAACAAGCAAAATCTCTTTTTGCATGTGAAACACACTTGAAATAACTTCTTCCAGCCTTTTCATTTTAATTTCAAAGGCTTTTTTCTGTACATTACCAAGCACAGCCCCTGAACAACCCAGTGAAATAAATTGCCAAACTGTTATTTCCACTTTACATATGTAACTCAGAGAGTTTATGTGACACGTCAAAAAGCAAAATACCAGCAGAGTAGTATTTAGTCTTGAGTGGACTCTAATCCACCAGGCTGTGCTCAGCCCACTAAACATGGCTTTTATTGTACACCCAAATACCAGCTGGTGATCATTTGAAGATTGATGGTAGCATGCAGCTCTGGAATGTGTCCTAAACTCAGTCTTTGTGTCAGTCTTCATGGTGTGAAGAAGAGGGAAATACAGTAACATTCTGTGTGTTTAAACAGCAAGCATGCTACGCACAGAACACATCTCCCTGCAGGACTTGAGCGCACCACTCCTGCTCCCACTGAGCCAGCCGTAGGGACAGTCACATCTCATAAGTGACACCTAACAGTCACAGACCCATTTCCACCTTCCAGACCTGTACAGAAATAAAGTAAGCTTAAATAAAATAATTTTTGCTGCACACATGCTTCGAAGTATTTGTGGTTTGAAACTGACGTTTAAAAGAACCCCTAAGTCATCATTACTTTAATACTTAAAGTATTCATAACAATCCTAGGTGTTCAGCAACACAAACGGTGCTGCTGTTGTGCCCAACCTCTGAAGTCCTCTGGGGGATGAGGCCAAACCTTGTGTCCAGGGAAGCAAGTTGTGGCATTACAGTAATCTGAAAAGAAAAAAACACCCAACCCTTAATGTACAACCTGATGAAACCATGTGGCTATTTCCCTGATGGGAGTGACTGCATTTAATATGCCAGAGAAATTATTTCAAGGGAAAAAAACAACAGGAAAACATTTAAGGATAGGCTTGACCTTCTCTCTTCTCACAAACCAAATTTTCCTTGGCTTCAGGAGGAATCCCAAACACCCACGTTTACAAAGCAGCTTGCTTCCTGTCAATGCAGAAGGCTGGGTGGCCTCTTGGATGCAAAATCAATTCAATCAAGGAGCCCAAATTAGGCAACAAGGGGTAATTTAACCATACGGAACAACAAAGAAATATAGGGAAAGGAATGAAGAATATTGTGGAGAAATATTTTACTATTCTAATATTTCTATTCTACAAGTGGAAATACCAAGAGGAGATTTGGATGAATACAGTTGTGAAAGAACTGTGGAATCAAGTGTGTCTTTCTCTTTTGGTAATGTTTGTTATCTCCAATATAATGACCCTTCTGGCATCATGTTGGACTAGAGGTTCATTGAAGGTTCACTGAAAGGGGGATGCCATTTGTTGACCTCCGGCTGCTTTGTTTTCTCACATAGTGGAGTGAGAATAAATGTTTTTTTATCCTTCCCAGATGAAAAGCAGAGCTTGCTTTCTAGGCTTGGTACAGAGAGATGAGTATCTGATAGATAGACAAGAATGTATAGACACCAGATATATGCATACCATTGATTGACATACTGATACGGATGCTGATACTGAAAAGAAACAAGAAAAAACACTAAAAAAAAAAAAGCATTAGTTTACCTAGTTGTATGCCGTACCCACCATCCCACATACCTGTTTCCTTGTTTTTGCTATAGCAAACTTGGGTTCTTTTATGAGCATCCCTCTGCATTCAGAATTGTCTGTGTCTAAAAACACTACCCTTTAATTCACCAGTCCATTGAAATTAATTTACTAATGAAATTCTTTTGAATGTGAAATACTGCACTCCAGGCCTTCTTCAGCTCATAGCTGAGTATATTTTACATTATTTTACTAAGGAATGACTAAAAGTTAAGCACTGGGATTTAGCTGGATCTCTTTATGCCTGATAGCTAATCCTAATTTGATTAAAATGATGATAATATTAATGAAACTGTAACCAAGCCTTCGTATACAAAGTCGCCCTTTCTTATATGGAGTAGGAGTGAAAGAGGACTGCCCAAGGCAGGGCCAATATGTTTTAAGGAGATCTCTGGATAAAGTGGTGTGGCTAAAATTGCAGCTGAAGTCGGTAACATCAATAAAGGCAAGGATTACTGCAGCAAGGGCAGTAATGCCAATCCTAGATATACAGAGATTGGCTGAATCTCTGGGGAGATTGCTCTTTGAAGGAGAGAAAGAAATATAATGAAAAGAGTTCCTCTGCCTCACCACAGTGAAGTGAGTTCTTACTTTATTAAAGAAACCATAATGAAATATTGCAGTGATTGAGCTGTGTTTTCTGAATGAGTTTTTATTAGCTCTGGCAACAAGAGTAATTCGGCAGCTTAGCAACCATATGCTAGAAGAGAAAAAGAAAGACTGCATGTGAGTTGATGTGAAGAGCTTTTTTGGCCAGAAAAGAAGTTAAGAGACTACTATCATACTTTTATATTTAAGATATTGATTATTTTGCAACATCTGGTAGTTTGGTAGGTATTTGGTAGTTCTTCACTAGTTTGGTAGTTCTTCACTACAGTTCAGAGGCTCAGTTGTCAGTTCGTCAATGAAAATGTATTAACACCTCAAAACTGCACATTTGGAGAGCAGCTGCCTCTGTCAATTCTGCAAAGGGCAAATTATGACTTCATCGTCTACAGGCTACCTCAGGAAACCTGCAAAGTACACTTTTACACTGAAACCGAAAAATGAACTTGCAAAGAAACACAACTCTAGCAGTGAAACAGCCTACGTTTCACTCAACCTTACTTACACCCTCCTGTGCTCCCCAATATTCAAAAACATCCCAGCTGACATAACCTGTCACATCAGCTTGTGGGGAGCAAACACGCAGATACTCAAACCTAAGACTAAAAAGGTTTGCTTTTTTATCACAAAAATAACAACCCGAATGAGATGCAAAACTAGTAAGTCCACTCAGACCTTGTTCTACACCCGGAGGTCAACCCACTAGTGATAAATGGGATGAAGATGAATGAACTGGGAGAACAGTTCTGAAGTCTCATGTTGTTGCCCAGTTCTGACTTGGAGAACAGCACTAGCTTCAGTTTTAATTCAGTTTTCAGACAGACAATTAAAATAATGCACTTTCTTTCATTTCTCATATATTTCTTTAAATTTGGATCAAAGAGCTTTGGTGTCTGCATGTAGTCAGGGCTTCAGCTGGCCAGTGAGTCTGATAGCTACTTGGAACATTTCTCTGTGAGACTGAGCATCGCAGGAGGAAGCACAGACATTCCACCCATGATGTGATTGCTGGTCCGCTAGAAAAAGAAGTATGAGAGAAAACAAGAGATTATGATGAAAAGTTATACAGCTCCCAAAAGAAGTAAAATAATGTGGAATTTGTCTGACTTCTCAACGGGAGTGGTGTTTTTTCTTACTCCGTCTCAAAAATAATGTCATATTTGGTGACCAAAAGCTTCTCACTCCTGCATCTGGAAACCAAAACCATCTTGAGTGCCAATGGCAAAGCTACTGTGTGCATCCAGGCTAGTGGGTGAGATGGTTTGAGCTTGTGCAGTCTTAGGCAATGTGGCAAGGATCCTCTCCATGTCTTTTGGGAAGAAACAAAAGGGTAAACTCTGTCTAACTGTGCAGACTTTGAAGTATGCAGCTTACAACTCTTGGAGAGCAGTCTGCATGCTGCAGAGCTGTCATACACAAGCTCTTTATACACAAGACACGGAGGAGACTGGCTCCCATCCGACATGGCTAACTCAGCTGCAGTAACCTTAAACCCAGTTGGCCTGTCTTTATGGCTCCCCATGCTTGCCAAAATTGTTTCTCTGGGTTTGGGACTTAAAAAATAGAATAAAGCCTGGACAGGTTAATAATGGGCAGAAAGAAGTAAGGTTGTATTTGAAAAATCAGATAACTCCTGGAAAGTTCTGTAGAGTGGCAGTATTTGTGATGTCTTCGGAAATAAAACTGACAAACTGCAATTATATAAAGGAATAAAGCTGATGACCAGGAAAATTATAACTGCACTCTGCTTATTAAAAAATCAGAAGCCAGCTTTTCAATGTTTTTATTGAAATACCTATATAGACATTCCAAGTTTACAGTGAGGCAAGTGGAGGAGTAATCTGAAAATGATGTCTGTAAGTGTCTACAGCCAGTGAGACTGGCTGGCTGGAGGGTGTGGGTGGTCTTGCATAATTGTCAATGAAGGAATCTCAATGCTGGAATATTTGGCAAGACTCGGAATAGCTGTGCAACTGCAGTTTGGAAAAAGTTGACATATTTTTCCGCTTTGTTTCGGAGTGGGACTTCTACTGTGGAATGTGGTATGATTTCATCATGACAGTATCTGTGTAAGTAAAAAAGAATCGCCATTGAATAGTGCCTGTTCTTCATGATGTAAAGCTTCAGTAAGAATGCACTTAACCTTGTGGGGTACGTCGGGCCATCTTAATACATTTTGCCACACACAAGTGACTTTCTCTCATCGTGTGTTTGCCTTTGCGTAGAAAGCCCATTCCTTCTGCACAGAACTAGCAGCTGCCCACACCTCAGTGGATCTTCCCCTCCTTTATTCTTCAAAGTAGCAAATCAAAGATAAAAAAAATCTCTCATAGGTTTTGACAATTTTAATGAAACAGAGTCTATTCATGAGTGATTCCCCTTTCAGTACAACTTTTAAAAAGCCCTAAAATCAAAAGCCAGTTAATACTCGATTGTGATCTTTCTAAGGTCTACAAATTACCAGGATTTTAGGACCTCTGTGTGTGTTGTGAATTGTTAAAAAAAGACTCATCTAACTGGCATATGTGAACGCTCTGCTTAAGGTCAACTGTTAACTGGTATGTCTTTTCCTATCAACACATGGTCCCCTTCACAAAGAGCTATTGAGTGTTTTACTGCTCCTAATGTGTATGTTGAGCTGCTGAAGGTGAAAGATTGTTCTTCAGACATGCTAGAGCTACCTCAGGGCCTGATTCTTCGAAGACTTCACCTTGGTGCTATTGTTTCTATTTATAAAAGACTGCACTATCTCAATCCACTAATGTTTAAATTCCATTGTCACCTAATTCAGCAAATATACCAACAAGTATTCAAGGTGTATATTTAAACCAGATCATATTTAGATATCGCTGGCATTTCCATCTTATTTACTCTCATTCCAAATACAGCAATTAAGTTTCCTTCTAGCAAATTATACATTTTAGTTTGAGCAGAGGGCTCCTGTTTCAGCCTGTACTGTCTGAACTCACCTTCCCCTATCCTTGAAATGATCTTGTTAATTAGTTAGTTCTGATTTTATGAGCACTTGTAAATCTATTTTCTCCCTTCTCACTCTTTTTTTTTTTAATAAAAATGCAATTAAACCCCTTTCAAACAGATTCAGAAGCTTGCAAGTGTGCACATCTGTGATTTCCAGTCCTTATAAACCTATTATCTCCTTATACAAAAAGCCAAATTTCATTGTAACAGCATTAAAGAAAAGTGTGAAGACTTCTCATGCGTGAAGAAGAGATAAAGAGACAAAGAAAAGGTCAAAGGTCCACGTGAGCTTTTGGGCCCCATGTGGTTAAGGCACACGAGGGACTCACTAGTAGCACATCTGGCTGGCTATGGCTCTTTGGCCAAATGTCTGCGTACCCATTTATAATCAGCTTCACTTGAGAACTGGCTGAGGGTTGGGTTTTAGTTTGAACACTGCATGAGCAGTGGAAAAATGCTTTAACAGCTCTCTTATCTCACCCCCTTAAATAGAAGGAATCAATACAGATTTCTTCAAAGAAAAAGGAATATTGGCAGTGCAAAGGTGACTCTTTCTGAAGGTTTGAAAGGAAATATTCAGACTTTCCTTGTTCTCTTTCCATACATAAAATTAAACAAATAGTCACATTGTATCTCGATGATCTTAAGGTCCTTTCCAACCCTAACCATACTATGATTCTATGATTGTATCCTCACAGAGTTGAAAAGCAGTATTATAAATTTTTCCACAGGTATTATTCAAATGATAAAAATAATACATTTATCTCTTCCATGTCTTTACACTAAAAAATCAGAAATAAGGTCAAGAAAATAAAATCATTAGACTCTTATAAAATCTGGTATCTTTTAACTAGATCTCTTCCAGTCATTTCTACTAATAAGGTACAAAACAGAGAAGTTAGTCAATACGAAGCAGAAAGGAAAATATTTAAACTAAAATAAAACAGAGTTTTTCTTCTGGCTGAAGCATTTTTTAAAATTATTTTTTGCAACTTGGCAGCTATCTCTGATTTCACTCATATTTTTTTAAAGGTACAACCATTTCTTTCAATGCTACGAACATTATATACAGTGCCTCACAAAATTTGTCTATGGAGATTATTTTTCACTTGTTCAAAAGTGGCCTCTGAGTGAAAGGGAGCCACTTCCATTTGATGCTATAAGCACAAGCATTGTTCTACTTAAGTATTTATTTCTAGGGTAATAAAAAAATAGAAAAAAGAGAATTGATTTCATTGTACTTCCTAGGCGGTGAGATTTTACATTGCAGTTTCACATTTGGCATGGGCTGGCATATTTGTTGGCACAAACTGAAGACTTAATGAGGCTTAAGTGAGTCTTACAGCCTCCTTAACTAGAAGCTAATGTCAAGCCTACTGCTAAATGTACACAAGGCCTGTCGTTTGTGCACCCCATACCCCATCGGGGAATAAAATAAAACAGCATTGTATTGCTGACTTCCAAATCCCTACGGCTACATAAAATCCATACCAATTTGGGCAACAGAAGTTCCCTGGAGAGAGGTAGCCCATCTTTATGGAAAGATGTGTTTGTCCCCTTCACTGCGGTGCTGCATGTGAAACTAGATGCTTTATAGCTTTACTCACTGCTTTTTTTGAGGCACATACACCAAATCTCTGCTTCTGCTCTGACTTCTCCGTGAACAACCTTCAGAGACTGAATCCATATGCCAGCAGGAAAGAGGAGGAAAACATATTATTTCTTGTACATTACCACAGGGGATCATAAATTAAAAGCTTGACAGAGCATCCTAGATTTGCTCAAAGAAGCCTGCTAGGCTGGAGACCAAGTGATGGTATAGTGCAGAGACAACTGCACTCTCTCATGTATCCACAGCTTAGCAGTGGATAAACTCAGTGCTTTGAACTTGGGCTGGGGATGCTTGCATACCATGGCTGTAGCTTACCAAACGCTGCAAGGTAAAGATATTTTGTGATTATATTGAACTTCTCAGTATCAAGTGGTTATGTGAGTCTGCAAATAGAAAATAATCATGTTTTGTAAAGGTCCTGCTAAAAATTGCATTAGTTTCAGTAATATCAGTAATATGCATCAAACATCCATATTACTATAAGATGTCTACTGAGGAAGTCACTTATATTAGGTTCTTAATATTGAGGATTATTATATTCTTCACATTAGGAAAGTCAGGCTGTGTTTTCAGAATTGTGACACCAGTGAATTTGAATTAAGGAGTGATGCAAGGTTGATGTTCTGTGTTAAATAAGACATTTAGAGAACCTGATATGTAGATATCCTATACCCTTGATATGAGCATATACAGATCATATACCCTTGTGCAGGTTGGACAATATGTGTGTAACAGGGTGTGTGAGGTATTTCCACCTTCCTGGATTTCGAGTCTTTGGTAGCTGTAATTTGTTTTGTCAAGCGCAACACAATGAGTTTGGAGTGTTACAAAGGCTTAATTATAGCTATTACACAAATACTGTGTTGTTTCTCCTGCAAGAACACAACTTTTTTTTAAAATAATACTTGTATTAACTTTTTTTCTGTGGTGGATTAGAAGGATAATTAAGGAGTAGGTGTTAAACTGCGTAATTGTCAGATGTACACTGTGAATGGAGGAAACTCCCAGTCATCAGCATCTCCAAAATGTGGAGGTCATTAATAATAATAGTTCTGGGGAGAGAGTTCACTGCAGCTCTTATTTTTTCATTAAAAGGGACAAGAGCTGTATAACCTGTCCTCTAAGATCAGATTTCTGACACTATGGATCAAGTTGGCATTGGCTTTATAAATGAGGAAAGCCAAAACTAAATTCACTGACTGATAAAAAAAGGGTGAACAAAGATTTGTTCTTGTATCATTAAGAATGACAGTTATTTGCATGTGGAAAATATTGTAATCCTTTGTTTTATTGTCAAACAAAAATGTTAATATTCAGAGAGCTGTCCACATCATCATTTTCCATACAGGGTTTACTGCTTTGAGTATTTGGTTAAATTCCCAGAATATGGATTAGAATTTGCCTTGAAGGTCAGGAAATGTTTGAATCATTTTTTTACAAAACCTTTTGGAGATGAAGAGGAATGTGAAAGACCTTACAGCAAAAAAAAAACAAATAACAACACCCAGATAGTAGATCTTTAAAAAATAAAATTTTCTTGGATGATTGTGTGGTAAATTTTGTTAAATGAAAATTTTATCAGTTAGAAATTCCCTCTCCACTTGCTTGAGTAGCCGTAAGAGGCTAATAAGCCATAGGCTTCAGCACTGAAAGAAATAAAACTAATAAATCTGTATGAGAGTATTTGTTTCAGGGCTTTCCTTCCCCTTGTGAATGGTGTTCAGTTTCCATAGTCTAGCAACATGTCATAAGGTATTCTCCTCACCAGCGTCTTGATGGAGACAGATTACCTTTTGGGTGCCTTAGAGTAATACCATTGCAAAGACGTTAAAAATCTTGGAAAATAATGGGTTTTAATAACTGAAAGGTGTGGAGATCAGGTATCTTTTGCTATTTTTGTCTCTTGCTTAAATACAATCATCTTGATCATCTTTTTTGTCCATCATGGTTTATTCACTGTCAGTCATTGTCAGTCACTGGAGCAGTAAGGAAGGGCATTATGCTGTGTGATCACTGTGCTCACAGTTACTTGGTGTTGTGCAGGAAACTGCTGCATCTCACAGTTTATCTGTGCTTTCCTTGTACATCACATAGACGGTTATGAGAAGGTTCAGTTTACTTTATAGCTGCCAAATATTACAGTAAAGTTAATAAGGCCACCAGGAAAAGGGATGAGCACTAGCTTCTCAGGCTTCTTATGAAAGGTCAGTCTGAGAATTTCAGAGCAGGCAAAGGGACTTCATTTTAATGCACTGTGCTGGTGAGTCTCCATGGTGCCTTTAAAAACTCCAGCTAAAAGCTTACAGGGAGGATTGTTTTTTTAGTAAAGTAAAACAATTGATTTTTCAAGCACTGAAGAAAGACTTCTGAAGGTGATGTGGACAGTTTTCATATGCGTTTAATGAGTACTGTTCCAGTTTAAGCATTTAGGTGCAGACTGTAAATCTTGATTGTATGTTTATCTTCTGTTGAGAGATGTACAAAGTAGAAATATTATTTATTGGGGGTTTTTTTTGTTTGTTTTTTTTTCTTTTTTTTTTAATTTTACCGTAAGTAAATTCATGTAGTCATCTCAGCTCCTGTGAGCTGTCACACACCTAAGTGAATCAAAATTATGTATCTTTCAGTAACAGAAGATATTTTCCATCTTTCAAAGAAACTATTTAACAATCATTATAATAATTAAGTAGCATTATGTGCCATATTTATCAATGCAAATTGTAGACTGATAAGTATTATTTCAATCATTAGATCTCTAGTAGATAGGTTTAAGTCCCAAGATTGCAGCCTTTGTCTCTATGTTGTCTACAGCTTGTCAAAAATTGCTCTCCAAGTAAATTATGCTCCACCTAATGTGTTTTACAGAAAGTGCATACTTTAGACACTATTTTTTCATTATTATGAAAGAGTACATATTTTTGTTTTGAGACTTTTGTTTTCCAAAATAACATTAGCCCACGTTAATCTAGTCATCTAAAAAGTTTAGATAATTAATCTTGGATAAGACATCTACTGTTTTCTGTAGAGAACTAATGAGCAAAAACTTTTTTTCAAGCAAAAACTAGGCTTTAGTAACAGTTATAAGAATGGTCTCAGACAAACAGTTTGCAAAAGGGATGTGGATTCAGTTCCAAGATTTATGAATAAACATTATAGCAAGGCTTTGTTTCCATATGTAAGGCTTTGTTTTCATATGTACTGTGTATTTGCCACGCTTTTAGAGTCACAGGAAAAACAATCCAGTAATAGTGTTCATGAGGTAAGAAAGCATAATTACATGTTAAATATTTGAATAAGGACAAATTGATTATTAATGTTTTATTTTTCCATTCTCAGCTCTTGAGAAATATCCCTTCTGTTATTACTGAAAAGAAAAATATCTGAGTGGGGGCCAAAACATATTGGCCAAGGAAAGACAGGAAGGCTGAGCTTTCTCAAGGACAACAAGTAATACTTACATTGCAGATGCTTGTGCTTTTCCTGTAGCAGGCCTGATCCTGCACTGACATCAAAGGATGTTTTTCACTTCTCTTCATTGAAGGAAGTTTTAAGTGGAAATATAGAGCTAGTTCTACAGTTCTGATACTTTGGTCCAAATCCCATATACAAACAGCTGAATAAATGGACACATTTAAGCTTGACTGAATACTTTTTTTTTTCTTTTAAATAAGCCATACATGGTGATGAAGAACTAAAAATAAATAATAAAATTGACCTTGAACACAATAAAGCTATTCTTAGTGAAGTCCCCTGGTAGGGAAAGAAAGTAAACTGTTCTTATGTAGCTTTCATTGATCTTGTGGATTTTCTGCTGTCATAAACTTCAAAGTGTATTAAGCACATTGATTAATTTAATATATGATCTTCCTTAAAAGCCAGAGGTGTAAATAATTATATCCATTAAAATAAGAATTAATTAGATGAATGAATAACATCAATGCCTGATTTTTATGAGATAGATCTAGCTACTTAATGTACAAAAGAATTACATTCAAACCGGGAAAGGAAAATTTGTTCTAAAACTCAACTATTGCATTATTACCAAGTTTTTGATGAGAGTTTTTCTTCTGTTACTGACCCCACTTGTGTTCAAAAATGCTTTCATTTAGAAAGAAATGCAGTTGTAAAGCAAGTAAGTCAACTAAAATGTTTTACTAATTTGTTGTCTTTACTATTTCAGAGCTGCAAGAAACTAAGACCTCTGAATATCACAGAATATCCCACAGTCCCCTGGATTACAGGATATTATTCATGGACGAAGATCAGGATCGGATCTACGTGGGCAGCAAAGATCATATTCTGTCATTGAATATTAATAATATAAGCCAGGACCCTCTCAGTGTAAGTTCGAGATCTATTTTTACCCAAGGTTGCTTCACTACATGCCTTTCTTCTTAAGACAAAGAATGTGTATTTGATTATTTTGCAGCAGGCAAAAGTCCAGACCCACACCTTACTGAATAGTTCTTGTTTTATGTGGAATGCAAGATGAACAAGCTATTAGCATGGCTGCTCCTCAAACACTGTTTAAAAGCTGACCTGTTTACTCATTTTGAAGTGACATTCAGCTTGGGTTGGCCTCATAGGGAAAATTTGTATGAGTTGATGGTTTCTGCAGCTGTCCAAGGTTTAAGATCATTCAAAATGCACTTCTAGCAGACGACTGTGAGGAAGAACAAGAGTCATGCTATCATTTCAGGCTGCAGGTCAAAAACCAACAGGACAGAGTTGTCTTTAACCTTCAACTATGTTTATTATTGTTTTGTACTTCGCAGCCTGATCGCCAATCTTTTGATTTCCAATCTTTTGATTTCCAATCTTTTCTTATGTCTGTGTCAGCCCTTGCCCTTCAGTTACATAGCTGAGTTTTTTTGGACACTATGACGCATATCTCCTTTTTGACACTGCCTGTTTTCTGGCTGCTTCTATCGCTTATCAAGATGTCATTTTCTAAGGACTTTCTGTGTCCCACATCCCCAGACTGTAGTAGGCGACCCGTGTATGAAAACAATCAAATTATTGAATGTTTAAACTACTTTCACAAGTTCCTCTCTTGTCCTCAGACGCAGTTCAAATCCAGCTTCTCTGCTTTCAAAATAGGTGTCCTGCAGAAGAACTTGCGTGCCCAGAAGTCTAACTGTTAAGATATTACTTCTCTACAGACTTCGCCTTACCTATCTTTAGATTATCACAGCTACAACACTGCCTTAAAGTGTACCTTAAAGGCCTTGTTCTACCAAATTCGTCTGATCCTTTAATCTGTGGGCTTTATTACTATACCTCAGGAGTACTGAGGGGCAGAGATATCCAGCTTGCAGCAGTGAAGATAAATGCTTTCCTTAAGAGGCAAGGCTTTTAATGTGTCAGGAGAGAGAGAGAGGCCCCGCTGGAGGGTGATTAAGCACAGTTAAATTAGGCTTTGCTCTGAATCACCCTTTGGACATGCCTGTCTATCTGAATTGATTGTTCAGGCAGTCCAGGGAGGCTAACTCTAACTTACACATGTAAATTAAATGCCTTTCGTGTGATGGCTTGAATGTGTCCTTCCACCTCCTAATGGTATAGAAATCTTCCTCTGAAGTGGGGCCACCCTTTCTGATCTGAAATAGCTTGTGTGACCTTTTTACTAATTCCCATCTCACCAGTGATACAGGTACCCTTACATGGGAGCTGCTGTGCTCCAGCACGGCGTGCTCCAGATTTCCCTTAGCAGGATGGTTTTAATTCTGTGCAGAGTTGGTTAGATAGGAAGGCCTTTGTTGCATGACATATATTCTGCCATATAAAGCAAAAAAAGTCAACAGAAAGCAAAAACACACAAAATTTTCTGGCAATGAATGTGATCACGCAGTATTAGGCTCAGAATTAACATCTGCAATTCCACACATTTTTGTTTGTTTATTTATTTTTATAACAGATTCACTTTGCTAATCTTATGCCTTTACACATATTCATGCATACTTACAACCCTCTATATATGTATGTGTATATATATACAGAGATACTGTATCGCTATTATTTATGTTATCCTAAGGCTAATTATTATCAGGCTCTGTCACCTCCTAAATTTCTAGGGAGAGATATCTAATGGATGTCGTCTATTTCAAAATCAAAATAAATAATGGAGGAAGTTCAAAATCTTTAGAGTTGAGTATAGATCAGATAAACATTCAGGCATTGAAGTGTTTGTTGGAAAACTGTCTGAAAGAAATCAGTCTGAAATCTTAAGATTTTAATCAGGTTTGATCATAATCTATCCAAACCTTTGCTGTTAAAACCAAAACATTGTTACAAGAACCCTTCTTGCAATATTTTATTCTGGTTTCTAGTGTGAATAATTTTTAGTTCAATAAAAGCAAAAAAGTAAAAATGGGCAATAATCTAGGCAATAAATTAGGCAATAATACTGAAAGCATCTCTCTTATTTAGAAGAAAGGATTCTGAATAAATTATCTTTAAAATATGCAATAAACTTAATTTATATCAGCCAAAGACCTGGGGCTTTATTTTGTTTATTGCATGCTAAGACAGAAAGTTGTTTTCAGTTATCAATGGAAATTCTTTTTTCCTTATAATTAAAGTGTATAAGATACCAAAATATTAATTTATTAGTGTTAGTTTGGCAGCAAAATATTTTGCTTAAATTATATAATAAATATGTTACTTAAAAGATATTTCTTTCCTTACAGATTTTCTGGCCGGCGTCAGCAAACAAGGTTGAAGAGTGCAAAATGGCTGGCAAAGATCCTACAGTAAGTATAATCCACGTGAACATGCACAGGCACACACATAAGCAAATTAATAGTTGGCAATAAAGTCAGATCACCTTAAATGCAGCCAAAACGAAGTGAAAGAAATGTTGGTTATGCTTTTGAAATGCTCTGCAGGCCAACCGATAAAGTGAAGTTACAAAAAACAGGCTGTGTAAACAGCATGCACTTTCAGACTATGGCAGGTGGAGAAAGATACGCACTGTCCACTTCCTCGCTTTTTTGTCTCGTCACTACTCAAACTAGGTATTAGTGCTTTTCCAGGTATGTCCTGGGAATGATGCTGTTGTTCAGTGTGGGGAAGTGCTCTGCCTGGCTGCTCGCCACAGGAACAGACTCTACAAGTGGGTGGTACTCACTGTTTGGAGCCTGAAGATGCCAGACGCAGGAGCACTCCAAACACCTCTTTCCAATTTACAATACATTTACAGTAATTCACCTGAGACCCTTCTGTAAGAAAAATAAGTGTGGGCTTTATTTTGAAAATCTATTGCAAATGCTGACAAATGTAAGGAAATCAGAAGAGTGGTCTAGTGTAGTACTGCTGTAATGCTGCTATTTCAAAACTGTGGGGAGTAATGCACTATATTGCTACAGAGCAATACAATGCTTCTTCATGAATAACCGTATTATGGTTGATGGTTGGTATTGGAGCTTATCTACTTTCTTATCTGATAGCTATCATAGTGAAATGCAACTATTTTTCCTATTGAATATCCTATTTTTATATATCTTTTTACATTGTTCTAGTTACTGCAGTATGCAGTAAATTCAACAGCTAGTGGCCTGGTAGGTTGCACTGAATGTGAAAAGAAAGCAGATAGCTTTGTTAATGGTGATTAATGGTGACTAGTTACTGTGTCAGTTGCATCATCAACTTGTCATAGAGTGGTTAAGGAATTTTCTTTCCTTTGAAATGTAAAAATTTATTAGCCTTAGTCATGTTTCCAAGATATGATGACATTCTTCTAGGGCAAAAATAGGAAAAATGTAGATACTCTGAGCAGAAAGTAGTATGCAAAATATGTGATCCATAGGAAAAAAGCTTAAGATGCTACTAAGTGCTGGATTCTCTGGAGGTCTTTTAATCTTGGGTATTTAGTGGTGAGACTTTCCTAGCTTTTAATCATCTCGAAGTACGCAAATGTTGCTTTATTAGTGGACAGATTTCTGGATAGAACCTCTGGTTTTGCAACATTTTAATTGTGGGTACAGCTAATACCCTGTAACGTAGTTAAGCGTGTCTATGTACATCAACTTCAATTGATTTTTTTATCCCAGCTGTGCATTGCAGAAGAAAAATTAAGTTCCAAAGATAGAAGTTTACATTGTTTCTTAGAATTTGTCCTAAAGAACTTAAAAGAGGGAAAAAAAAGGTACTGAGGAGCAGCTGCTGCTCATACTAAAATCAGTAAGATATCTTGCATAAAGCTCACGGAGAAAAAGAGAAACCAGTATTAAATCATTGCTTATAACTTAAAATATATAGTTCATTTTAATAACATTATTGATAATATGGGAGAAGCAGAGAGGGAATTCAGAAGAATTAAGTATTTCAAATTAAAAAAATAAGGGTGGAGAGGGAGTGAATGCATGATAACATTTAGCCTACCAGAGAATAGTGATTATCACAAGATACAAGAGGAATAGATATACTTGGAGCAGCCAGTAGAGGACTTAATGCAATCAACAAATTCTTTTCCCAGGAGATTTGGAGGGCGGTTGTTTGCCCTACCACTAGACAAACATAGGTGTCTGACTTTGTCCTCTTGGCTGCCTTTTTTGTTACTGAAAAGAAATTGTCACCTCTAAATAGTATGTTCACTGGGCTAAATTAGATGCTTACATTAGTATGACATCTATTTATCTCCATTTACTGTGATGAGATTCCAGGGCATAGACATCTGACTTTCAGATTTCTACAGTAAGGGAGTTCCCCAGACACTGCTACTGAGTTTTGGTATCAACTCTAAGGGAAGTACCAGTAGTATGTGAATATCTATGTCCATCCTAAAGACAACTATATCGTCACCTAAGACCAGGCTGATTTAAAAGCACAAAGTACTCCAGTATCAAGGAAAGGGAAATAAATTGAAGCATAGGTGCCCTTGAATGCAGTCTTACAGAATATATTCCGAAGGAACAATTTGTTGCTTTGTTGGGTTGTGGATTCACAGGGCAGTACACAGATTAATCATGAAGCAAGTTGCGAATGGAGCTCAGTGGTTCAGCACTAGAGAGATGGGCTGAGAGATCATGAAATGGTCTTCCTGCCAGACAGGATTAAAATAAGAGCATATTGGTATTGAGCCAACTTGTGTTGCTTGTCTGTAAATCATCAGCGAAGAGACATGAAGACACAGTATGTGTCAGATGGTTACCCAGAAGGCTGTCCTGAAAGAATCATTCATATAACCACCTCTATGTTCTTGCCATAGACACTTTGGAAAGCCACGGCATGAAGCAGAGTAGCAAGTGCCCAATACCACTACTGTTCATGTAGATATTTTTTGCTGGTCCTGATCCTGGAAGACTTTCATTGTGAGATTTCTCAGCATGAAATTAACCTTTATCTAGGATTCTTCTAGAAAGGTCTTGCTGCAGACAGAAAGAAAAGAAAGCATCACTTCACACTCTGGCATATGTAAGCTAGTGGTATACCTTCACTCATCCTTTTTCCCTTTCCACAGCAGTAATGTGGGTTGGCAGTACTGCTGGGAAAAAATGATTTTGATAGCAAGACATTACTAAAGCCATCTTTGGGACAAACAAAGATAGCTGGATATGGGAAAATGGAAACATTTAGGAATAACCCTCAGCTTTAGAGAAACAATATATTTTTACTGGCTTAAAGGACTTTTCAAATATAGCTAGAGCTAACACTTAACTGAGGGCCTGCAGTTTTCCCTGTAGAGAAACTCCTTCTATGAACTCTGAACTACCTACAGTTATGCACTAGTTTTCAGATGTTGTAGTACAGTACCAG
>NW_009932527.1:64128-70803 GCF_000696875.1 Nestor notabilis
AAATGTGACTGCTTTTAAATATAAATAAACTGTGCAGTCTGCTAAACAAGGATTAACTCTACTGATTTTCATGAGCATGACTGATGACACAGTTTCCAATCCTGTGCTCACAGAACATATGCAATTCTCCATGTCTATGGTGAAGGTTTGGATGATTGAATATGAAGGCAGCTCTGGGATCACAGTAAGAAAAAACATTCAGAAATAAATTTATTTTCAACCTAACGTGCATTAACAGTTGATCATAGTCAAAAAAGGAAAGAGCAAGAGAAGAAAGGGGTATGCTGAAAGGAGAAAACTGTAAATGCAATGGTGTGGAACTGTGTGGCTCTTAACAATCTGTTTTAGTTTTAGTTTTCATACTGATTTGAAGATGTTGCTGTTAATCTTCAGTATTAAGGAACAATTCACTTTAAACTTCCTTTGTGGTGTTCAGTGTTTTAAAATTTTGGAAAGAAATTATTTGTAAAAATACTGGGATCTGAGATTTGGGCTTGCTTTGCTTTTTAATTGTCTCCAGCTATGATGAGAAAATTAGGGGCCAAAAGAGACTGTTCTGGAGGTGTCCTTAAGGAAACTTCATGAGGTTACTTTTTTTTTCCCTGCAAAGGCCCTGCTTCCTCCCATGCAAAATACAGAGAAGTCTGTGGATGGAAATAAGGTTGCTGTGTGGAAATGGGAACGTTACAGGCACTCTGTAACTCCTCTATAGTGCCTTGTCGATGAGTAGTTCCCAGACTAGGCAAAATGGTGTGAAAAGAAACCAGAAGTCCACAGCTGTTCAAGTCTAAAGACCACCGTGCTCAGTAGCTGTTTTCATGATACTATTAAATTTATAAACCATGTCTATTTCCAGAGTTCCCAGCATCTAATAACACTTGCCAATGTGAATTGTTTTTTTCTGTATTCTCTGCAGCATGGCTGTGGAAATTTTGTGCGTGTGATACAGTCATACAACCGCACGCACCTCTATGTGTGCGGCAGCGGCGCCTTCAGCCCCGTGTGTGTCTATGTCAACAGAGGGCGCAGGTCCGAGGTAAGTCCTTTTGCATTTCATCCGACCATTTTGTGGTGCATCTTACTAGAGTTACGCAAAACACAAAATGCAGAAATCGGTGGTCCACGCAGGCTCCTTCACCCATGTTAAATAGGAAAAGAACAAAGATCCAGAGATTTCTGACTTGTTGGCAGCTAGAAGCAAAGCCACGATCAAAAGCCATGCCTCAAATATGATGGTTGTCCAAAATTCCACAGTCATACCAAATGCTGGGCTACATTTGATACTACTTTTTATTTGACATTGTCTGGTGAATTCATTCCCGCTATTTGTTGGAAATTTTTCCAGGAAATGCTTGAAAAGAAATAGCCATTTAGATAAAAAGTAAAATATGCAGTCCACTTTTAATAACTTCCACGTGTTACTGATTCCTGGGAGAAGTCCTTAAGTGGGCTAACTGTTCAGGTATGTGAAGGTTTGCTGGACTTCAGCTTCATACCTATTAGATGCAATCCCAGTACAAGTAACTTTCGTTTACTGCACAAGTTTTACTCTATTAGATTCTGCCAGGATGGAGTCAGTAAGTTTTCCTGTCATGGCGTAAATCTTACTCTCTATAGATGGGTCTCCGTTTTTTTTCCTATGTTCAGTTTCACTCTGTATTTTCAATGTACAAAGTACCAGATGTTTCCATAAGTATATTGTCCAAATTTCCTGATTTGAAAGTGAAATGTTTGTTTATGTGCAAATGTAATAGGTAATAAATTAAGCAACCAGAAGTAGAAAGAAAAGAACTTAACTGAGACCCAGGACCTCAGTAGCTGTTGGGTCAGATTAATGTCTGCAGGCACAAGGGTTTGCAGTATATTTGCCTCTACAATGCGGAAGCAGACGTGTTGGGAAGGAAGATCGGAGCATGCTACCTGGAGTTCTGCCATGCAAGGGCAGCTTTAAAAGCTGGGCTGGCTCCTAGGCAAGACACTGGGAAATTCATCACTGATTTCAGTGGAAGTGGGATGGGAATTCTGGCCAAGACCCAACAGTACTGCAGATGTTGCTAGGGAGGTGATAAATCATTGTTTCTCCAGGTAAGTGACTTTGGGTAGATCCCTACTTGGCATCAGCCTTCTTAACAGAGTGTGTCCTTTGAATCACTGTACCTTCAGTCCTAATGAACAGTCTAAAAGTAGAGTTTCATAGGCCTGGATTTAAAAGCACAAACAAACAGAACTGAATAAGCAAATCCATCCTTCTGGTTAACAGTCTGCATTAATTTATTTGGATATATTTTGAAACAGAGATCAGCATCTTTCCTCAGCATCATCCTATTGCTTGACAAAGTATTTAAAACATGGGAAGTGATCTCATTTGTATCTACTTAATGCAATTTTCCTTTATCAGCTTAAGCAGTAGTACTGTACCCCACAGAACTCTGAAACTCATGATTTTATGGGTTTTGTAAATAAGATTGGGAGCGGGGAGAGGGAGGGCAGGAAACGCCATCTCCAGATGATGCAAGATGTTAAATTTCTTAAGTTAAAAATAAAGATACATGTCTTGGAAGAGCAGAACTGGCTTCACTTAGCCTGTCTGTATAGCTACATGCCTATGATCAATTGATTAAATAAACTGCTGTTTCAGACGTCTGGAGTCTGTCAGACACTTGACTGTAGGCATCGCATGCTCAAAGCTATTACTGTACAGGCCAACAATAGCATAACAGTTTAAAACCACGCATTTCCTTCTGAACTCATTGCATATATCAGTGCATGACTAATTGGTAGGGCAGAATGAAGAACTATGTAGTGCTTATGGGACTAGTGAGAACTCTTTTTTTCTCTGCTTTTATCATTTCACCTTTAATTTAGTACAGTTTTCCATGCACAGAGGGCTGTTTCTGCACATGCAAAATGGATATTTTAGAAATCACATCTGGTTTTCTCTAGAAGCTACAAAGCAGTCAGAATCATATCCAGCAATCATAAGAACTGGGCCTGTTTTGCTCTTTTGTCTCCAGGATTCCACATAATATCACAGAAAAGGTGGTTTCATTGATGGGGTATTGAAACAGAGATTAAAAATTAATTAATTTTCTTGCTTGGCACACTTGATGCTTTGGTCTTTGGTAATTATGTTCTTAGTCACCAAAATATATTCTAATGTCGAAGTAAATGCAAACAGAAGGAAATGTAATCACTATGTGAATTAATTATAGACTAAAAAGTAGTTTAATATATATGAAAATCAAGTGTAATCCTGGAGCTAGTTTAATAGTGCAGTAATGGGCATTTTGAACTGGTAAATAGTGGTTTAATATAGTAAATATGGATTAACATCAAGCTGCACATTAATCTAGAAGTAAAACAACAACAAAAATGAAACCAAAATCACATTAGAAACTTCATGATTATGTTTTAACACCGTTTGGAGAGCTTATGACTGAAACAACAGATAAGATCTCTGTGATTAAATTAGGCAAAACAGAAGAGGGGGAAAAGAGATGGGGGATAATGAATATGAAAACTTCCTGCTGTAACTGAGTATTTTATGTTGGTAGAGTCTCCAACTTGCTGTCTGCAAATGGCTGCTCAGAGATCTAGGTGGCATCCCTGTTTCCCTGAGATTTACATTAATTGTTAGAGGGAATATAAATAGTTGATGCGTTTACTTGAATAACTGATACATTGCCCTCTACATCACCGAAGGCTTTCTTAGGAATTTTTGTCAGCTACCTTTTTCTGTTGAAACAGAAATGTTTTAAGTTTGGGTGGTTGAGCCTTTTTTTGCAATTGTCTTTTGGTCTTTCATTAAAGATGAGAAGTTTGCTGTAGGAGGCTAGGAACAAGTTGTTTGTTTGGTATACAGTGGTATGTGAGTCTGTGTACTGTGGATCAGTGTCTCTGCCATAAATGACCACAGTTTTTAAGGAATAGACTTGAACCCAAGTCACTTCTTGCTCTTCAGTATTGCTAGGAACAAAGAAGTGAAGGGATACACTGAGATGGGCAAGTTTTCTAAAGGTATTCAGTCTGTTTCTATTTCAAGCTGTAGTCCAGGTTGTTTCTACTTTGCCAAATGGATTTCCTATTTAAAAATCACATAAAATATAAACAAATCCCCATACCAAGATTCTTAAACAGCAAAGAAATTCCAAGCTATTTCAGGCTTGATAAATCATCTATCACTAGATGGATCTGGCACTGTACACGTAATATGAGATGGTATTGGAGAAAATAACTATGACTTAGGGGATTTTTGGAGGTCTGATAGCTCAGTAAACAACAAATTATTTATACTAGCACCAAATTACAGTTGTCAGAAGAGATTTTTATTTAATATGTTTTATTGTTCTAGTAACTTTATTAAAATGTCCTAGACTAGGATAAGTATCGCCATGTTTTCAGCAAATAATTGATAAGTAATTTCAAAAACACAGAAGTAATCTCCACAAATGTTAGTGTGGAGATCAGTCAACCTCTCCAAAGCATAACTGAGCTAGAGGGGAAGATTCTTTGTTTCAATGTCTTGAATTTATAACAAAAGTCTTGGAAAAAAACCTGGGTAGCAATGAAAAAGTTGTCTTAAAAAGATAACGAAATTCTGAGTAGTAAAGCTAAACTGATGATAGGACAGTAAAAGTGCCCAGCAATGATGAACGTTGTTAGTGCTAGAAACAGCCAAGCATAAAAATCACTTCACATGTGATGGTTTCTGAAATGAGAAGTGACACACAAATCTACATTGCAGGAACAAGTCTTCAAGATTGACTCCAAGTGTGAATCAGGAAAGGGACGCTGTTCTTTCAACCCTAACGTGAACACGGTGTCTGTTATGATCAGTAAGTAAAGATACTCCAAGTTGCTGAGGTCTAAACCCATATGATCATGTGTGGTGTGGATTAACGGGATGTGTGAAATGAGCTGGACACAGCATTCAGCCCCCAAGGAGCAGTACTTATGCCTGGCTGATGGGCACAAATACTGGGTCCATCCTTGTTCCAAGGTTTACATGCAGCTAAAGGTGGATATACAAATGAAATGCAGGAAGAAGTTGTTGGAAGGGGGAGAAACAGAAAACAAAAGGTTGTCCCTTTTCCAGCTTACACATTTTTTCCCAGGATCTGTTTCAACTATACATTATCCTGTCTAGCATTTTATGTTTGAACAGTTTCTGACCTTGTTCATCCTAGGCAGCTCTTGTGTCTCATTTAATTATTTGTAAAATCTCAGAGTAGCCAGGGAAAGAAAGCCTGAAGACTTTAGTTACTTTGAATTTCATTTTTGTTGTCATCTCTGCTGTAGAGCCCACCAGCTATTGCAAGGCTCTTCATTCTTCAATTGGCTTTAAACCCAAACAATTTTGCAGATTTCTTCCATTAAAAGTCCAGAAAGTGATACAAGTGACACACCTCAAATACTCTTGTCAATTGGTGGTGACTGGGGTCAGTGACTGTGAGATATACCCGTCACAAGGAGTTACTGCAGTGTCTGTTGCACACCTAACTGAAGACTTAGAGGGTGCATATGCTCTGTGCAACCAAAGTCATTAGTAAAACACAATTTCTTTGTTTGTTTTCTAACCACAAGATGTGTTATATATACTTAGTGTAACCCAACCTTTCACATTTGCAGCATGTTCACAGACTTCTAGTGCCAAAGCCTTGATTTTTCAACATGTGCCTAATCCTTGCTATATTTTCGGCTATGAAGGGAACAGCAGTTGAAGACATTTTTCAGGCTTTCTTAGCAAATAAAGCTTAGTACACAGGTACAAGTTTACAAGGGAACAATGTGTGGTGTTTCTGCCATTCAGCTTCCACTGAAACTGATGGCAACTACATATTGTGCCACATACTTGCTTTAAAGTTTGAGTCTTACGGAGCTTAAGGGAAGTGTCACATAGCCTGTCCTATACTGTCTGTTTGAAATACAAATTACTTTTTTTTTTCTTAATTCCTTATTGCAAATATATTTAGTATAAAGGACAAGTAATTTCATTCAGAGGTATGAACCAAAGCATCTTTAGAAGACAGGTAAATACTCCCTAGGTACCTCTCTGAACCTTGGCTGCACTTACTGTCTCTATCTCATCAGTGATCTATGGTGAGTGTTTACAGATACTCACTGCATAAAGAACATGCTTATTCAAAGTCAGCGATGGATTAATCCACTGCTACTCATTGCTGTTCTGGTATTACTAAGTGAATCAACTGGCACTAAAAAATAAAGTTTCCTTTCCTTGTTCCTTCTAGATTTTATAAAACACCATAAAGGTACATTGTTTCTGAATTGCTGTGTATACAGTAAGCTGATTTTTTTCTACAATGGATCTATGGAAGCTTTGTTCATCTTAGTGAACTTTATGTTATCTTCCTTGATGTCTCAGTTATGTGACTGAAAAGACCTTCCCTAGTGTTTGACTTACCTTTCATGACATAATTTCATCTACAAAGTTTAAATTATTCCACAAAGGTCACATTCCTTTTCAAAAGAATCACACAGATTGGGTTTTATACTTTCTCCTTATTACTACAAAGTCCAGTCACTTCAAAAACTTTAAGCTCGAATGAATTTAGCCTCAATATCCATGCCAGAAAAGGGAAGATTTTGTAAGTCACAGCTTGAGTTATGATGAGAGGACCGAGCCCATATACTGGACTCTTCTTTAAGCGTTCTTTT
>NW_009932527.1:70834-113540 GCF_000696875.1 Nestor notabilis
ATTCCTTCCCCTCTCTTCAGAAGAAGAAGGGAAATACTGCTAGATTGGATATTTCTTCCACAACAAAAGAACCAGTTTTAAATATAGATATATATTCTTGACAGTTTGGGGCATGACCAGCCTAGAATACAGCAGGAAAGCTGATTCACCCTTCAGAGGAAAGTGATGCTATAAAAATAAATTCAAACCTGGTGCAGTTTACCATTGGACAAAAACACCTTTGCATCAAAGCAATGAAAAATGAGCTTTGAAGAAGCTTGGCATAACTAATGTGCAGGATGCATGTCTCTTTCCCCACCAACACTCTGAGATATAAAAGCAGACATACCTCATCAATTCAGTAATTCCCCCCAGTAACAAAGAGCAGTAGTGTGAACTAGTTGTGCCGTGCAGACCAAGCGCTGTGCAGAGTTTAAGAATTTAACCAAAAGGAAATGGAGCTGACGGATATCATCTGATATGTGATTAGCAAGCAGACACTAGGAATGCTTAAGACATAACTGAGTTTATATGTATAGGATCAAAATTACATAGTGTAGTGCTGTTGTTAAAGTGTGTGTGCATGTGTATGCATAGGACTGTACGTAATGTTTAGTGAGAACCGTAAGCCTGATCTCTCTCAACCTGTTTATTTCATAATAAGAATAAAGCTCTGATGGATTGAGGCGATGAGACAAATATGCAAAATCAGTAATAAATTACTGTAGGTCTAACATAATCCCATCAGTACATGCTCAGGAAGTAAATGCTTCACAAACATGCAGCAAAAGTCTTGTTTAAATCCCCTGCGTATGAATCTTGTCATCACTGGGAGAGATGAGAGCAGAAGGGCGGCTGCTGGCTGCTTTGCAGGGGTTCAGTTCAGGCTCTAGCCAGCAGCAGAAAAACAAAATCTCCAGAGTTTTAATTCTCTTATGAGCCAATAGTCTTTCATATTGATGCACACACAGAGAGAGCATAAAAATAGCCTCAAGCGCTTCTGAACCTGTTCCTCTTGCCAGCTTGACCACACTCTCTGGGTAGTCCAGGAATCCAGACAAAAACATTAATCAAAGGACCCAGCTGTACTGGAATGTATTCAGCCACCACTCCCACTCTGAGAGTTAGAGTTTATTTTAGCTACTGTTTTCTACTCTGGGGTTTCGTTGTCATTAGTCAGTGGAAATTGCTTGGTTATTCACCAAGTAGAAAATGATAGTACATGTAATTATAATTACGTATACGAATATTTATGCACACACAGAGACTCACACAAACACAGATATGCATCCTGACTGATGGACTGAGTTTTCATCCCTGCACAGGGAGCAAAAGTTCATAGTTCTGTTAACGTAAGAGTTGCGTGTCTAATTCTGTTCAAGCATAATGACCCTATACTTAGAATCAAGTACATAAAAGGGGACAACTGTTGCTGTGTCTTACTCTGAGTAAAGTTCAATACTATGGTTGTCTGACCTCTGCAATACTGATGTCAGCTTGAAGCTGCCTGAGGCAGCCTTGACAATACTGTTGGTAAAAATTGGTGCTGACTCATTGACTGCAATAGATGTTGTGCCAGTTTACACCAGCAATAAATTCAGCCCAGTCTCTACTTCCATAACAACAACAAAAAAAGTTTTTAGAAGTATGTACTTAAAAAATTGAATGTGATTCTTTTTAATAACACTAGACTGATTTTCCAGTGATCCTTTGCAGTGAAAGCTGAGCAGCCAAACTTCATATCAAGGAGAGGTTCACCGCATATGCAGATCTGCTGCTGCATTTAATTATACAGTTCCCTGAAGTCTTTAGCAAAAATCTGATGATTCTTGTGCATTCTAGATTGTGTCTTTGTAAATCAGAGGGAAACCCCATTCCCATGACCCAAAACTTATCTGTATGCACTCCTGTGTAAATAAAGGGCTGACAAACTTAAAATAAAAATAGATCTGTAAATAGGGTTTTCCCAAAAGCCATAACAATGCGTCTACTTTTTCCCTTCCATTTCAATTCTTTGCAGATGAGGAGCTTTTTTCAGGAATGTATATTGATTTCATGGGGACAGATGCAGCCATTTTTCGGAGTCTGACCAGGAGGAATGCGGTGCGAACTGACCAGCACAACTCCAAGTGGCTGAGTGGTGAGATGCCTTTGTTTTACCAGGGCTTTTAATGGGTTTCACAGAGATCCTGCTTTGTTTTCGTTAAAACAAAAGCTTGTCTTTTACAGAGCTTTTCTCTGAATTTCACTTATGAAGTTGAACCGTAAAAAAATGTGTGTAAATACACACTGTAGTCAATGTACAGATGTAAAGGGTTCACCACATGAGCCAAACCCTTAGGCCACCTCACCTGACAGCCTTTTCTGCATTAAGACTCAACCAAACTGTTCAAGGGAGAGTGTATGAAAATCTGTCAAATGGCAAGTGATCACACAATCTGACTTCTAGGGAAGTGCCTTCTCCACCTCTAATGCATCAGACACTGCCTTAGAGTGCTCAATTCTAAGATTTTGTTAATTCAGATTGATATACCTCAGAAGACTCACCACCACTTGCATTCAAAATGTGTGCAGAACAGAGTCCCATTATCAGAGAAGTCAGAAACAATTATTGCCATTCATTTCAGTGTTAAGAAATTGATTATCAAAACACAGTGGGAAAACTAGTTTCTAAGTGCAAACGCTTAACTCTTGGCTTCAGTGAAATCAATGTCAAAATTTTCCTGACTTTACTCATAAGAAGACTCCTTCAAGTTAAACTGTTTTGAATTAAAATGGTGGCAAACCCTCTGAGCAGAGGTAGATATCAAAGGTTACAGAGCAACTAACGAAGTATTTCCAATTTTAAAAGACTTTCAGGTATGTTGAAGTAAAGTTATTCTGGTTTTATCTTGACTATTTTTAGGGTGACTTATTCCCATGTGAGTATAGTGAAATCACAGGACTGCAATCAGAACAAATTCAGTTCACTATGAATGGGAAACTATGTCTGCTTTCTAAATTTTCTTGTGTTTGGTATGCATTCTTACACTTACCTGCACACCCTGAAGTGTGCAGCCTAAAGTGAATTAGGGAATAAAGGACTATTAAAATGCATAATTTTTGGAAAATGTTACATCTGCTCAGAACACGTACTTGACAAGCACAATTTATTTCCATGTTCTTTTAGAGTCAGAGTCATGACACTTGTTATATTGATTGAGAATGGGCTATGTGAATAGAAAAATGCTGCAGTCTTAGTGAGTTTTCTGTCAGACATATAACCTTTGTATTGGGTTGTTTCAAGATTTTTACTGGATTTCAACCAATCAGGCAATGTTGTTTGATCATTAAAAGGTATAGCCTTCATGCAGGCAGAGAGTCCACTTCTTCATTCAGACAAAGGAGAAGGTCTTCTAAGTACTCTTCCACTCTCCATTATATGCTTGCTGTTAAGGATATAGACTATTTTGCTTTCCCCTTAGTGCTTCTTTGCTGTATTTTGCATGTAAACATTTTGCATGTACACTTTGCTATGTTTATCAACCTCTGACAGGAACTCCAATGCAGTTCAAGCATTTGTCTACCCCGCTTTTCTTTTCTGTTATTTTCCTTTCTTAAGTATCTTACTTGTTTTTCTCCTAATGAGTCTTTCAACAGTTTACTTTTATGTTTTGCCTCAACGGGGCTTTCCTTAAGTGCCCCTGATAACACACTGTTGCTCCCCTTTTCTTTCTCCAAGTCTTTGAATCTCTGCAGAAATCTAATACTTCTGCTTCTGCATTTGAATCACTTTTCTAAAATCTGCTGTGGGATAAAATGCAAGGATGCAAAAACTGAAGGCTGCCAGCAGGGAGCCATTTACCTGGTGGTATCTGGTATATACAGACATAAGGCTAGAGCAGTACTGCCACAGCAGTACCTCTGTATGTATTATATGGTGTTTCCTTGAAGCAGTCAGTAACTATCAAATCATTAATTGCTTATACTGATATATCTTTTGGTTTCATCTTTTTGGTATACGGTTTCATTTCAGAGCCTATTTTTGTGGATGCTCATGTTATCCCAGATGGCACTGACCCCAATGATGCCAAGATCTACTTCTTCTTCAAAGAGAAACTCACAGACAACAGCGGCAGCACAAAACAAATTCATTCCATGATTGCGAGAATATGCCCAGTAAGAACTATTTTGTTTGACAGGTTGTCGGACAAGCTGCTAGTGTGACATGATAAGCTAAAAGACTAAATGATTGAAAGGCCTTTGATTTATATTCAAAACAAATTTCCTGTTTCAGCTTCCACATTCATAATTAAGAAGAGCTGTTACTGAACACACAACTAGAGTCTGAACATGTTACGTATTCTGGCTATATCTATAATGATATGGAATTCTAGAGATTCAGCGATTTGTGTATTTCTCTGAGTCAGAATAGTTACCAGTGCTGAATTTCCAAACTTGTGTCCTTTGCCCAAATGAGGTACATTATTTGCTTAGGAAAACTGAATTATAAGACAATGAAGTCTTTCACAGACACACATGCATACACACGCACTCAAAATCTTTGAAACACATTGGAAATACCAGAGCCAACTTTTAAATGGGTTAATTTAACTTTCAGTTATTGTTTTCATTTTTACCATATCTGCCTTTCTGAGTTCTTGCATTGATGTGTGTGTGAGTCTAATTTAAAAAATGTGCACAGGAAAATTAAATTCAGGAGTTATGGTTACTCCCGTGCTGTAATTAATTTACAACAACAGCTCTCATTGTCTCTATTTCCTTTTTCATATTTGTAGTCAACTGTAGATGAAAAATTATTGAAGCAGCCCTTTCTATCTATGGTGGAATGGATATTTTTTTAAGGAGAGAAAAATTGTAAATGCACTATTATTGCTAGCATTTCCATTCCTTCTATTGGAAAGGCTCAGGAAGGTAATTGTGAGGGTCTGTGTATTCTCTGTCCTTAATCTGGGCCTTCTTTAGAATTTGGTGCTTTGTGATGTTGTTGTGTACGGGTGTGAGGGCATCTTTGGGATTGTGTTGAACTCCTTTGCTGGCAATATGATGAGGCATGTGATTTCTTTCATAATCCTCATTTTCTATATTTTTGTGAGGGTGCCCAAAGGCCTTTTTCGGTATTTTGCAAGAAGACATTTCATGCAATTATAGCTGTATTTGTTATTGTTACTATTGTAATGAAGCCCAGATGATTTCTGAAAGGCCTCAGCCTGTTTAGGCTTACACTGAAGTCAGTGACAGGATCTCAAAGGCAATGACAATAAATCTAAGTCAGTCGTGTTTGTGTACTTGTATACCATCATATTCATATATCAATGCCTTTGAGACTGGCCAAATATATTAGTACAATAGTGCCAAGGAAGAACCCCCCAAAAGACCCCTTATAGGTCACCCAAGAAATTGGATTACAAACTCCAAGAGCACCAGTGAGGCATGCACAGCATTTCACCAAAATCACATTTGCCTGACTTCTGAGTTTCCTCATTTGACTGGTGAACGCCTTAGATAAGAGCAGTATCTTCCAAACCGCCCAGCACAATGTAACTCATAAAAAGGCAAAAAGGAAACTTAGAAATGAGGCAGGAACTATCACCTCTGTCCTGTGCTATCTAGTTTAACAGTAACAGTTTCCACCTTACACCGGGAAGAGATGGGAAGATCCTTGCATGACGTGTGGCCAAGCTAGCTCTGGACCAAGCTAGCAGGACTTCCAACAGCCTGAGCCATGTTAGCCATCATTTCTGAACTGAGTGCAGAGCATCCACCTAATGGGCTAGCATGGCTTACTACCTCGGATGTGGATATACTGCTGTCACAACTCTCTCCATAGGACTATTAGACCTTTTAGAGATAGCATGGACTTCTCCACACTAGGTGTCAGTGAGTGATACAAACCTCCACAGTCCTTCCCAGTCATACCTACCTACACACACTGCTGCTGCACAAAATCTACTGCCCAACCCTCCCAGGACTGCTAGCCCAGCACAGAAACTCTGCTCAAAAACCCTAGTTCTTGCTTTTCCTGTGTCTGGGGTGTTTGGATGAGGGGGTTTGATTTGAGCCTGTCTATTTTTTATATTTTATTTACCAGCATAATTGTCTAGATGATGAATCAAATTAAACTGAGGAAAATGAGTAAAAGCCCAGTAAAACGTTAACTGTGTTGTATGGCATTTTTCTGAAAATAATATTGCTTTCCAGAATGACACAGGTGGTCAGCGTAGTCTTGTGAACAAGTGGACAACATTCTTGAAAGCAAGACTTGTGTGCTCAGTAATGGATGAAGATGGAACAGAAACATACTTTGATGAATTAGGTATGGCAAAAAAATCCCTTAAAAGTTTTACCTAAATCTTGGACCCTCTGCATATTCAGTAATTGAAGTTGCAGATTGTTAGTCAAGTTCTTGATGGTGAAGTTTTGGCTCTAGAAATTAATGACAAAATTCCCCTTGCAGTTTTATGACAGGAAATGTAGAAATCCTTATAAATATCTCTATGTAGTTATCATTAACTTTGAAATAAAAGTAATTAATCTCGACTATGGAAAGGAATTATATTTGTGAAGAACTCATATTAGGAAGGGAACATGTGAGGGAAGTCTATTGTTATTTTGCTCCTAGATAGGATTGTGATAGGGGTTTTTAACATGCATCTCCTTGAAACTGTTTCTTATACCACTGTGTAACACACAGCTTTTCCACAATACACTTATTCTTTTTTGATCACTGCATAGAGGCCTCAATTTGATAGTTGAAGATAATACTAATAAATACTAATAAGTCGTGTTTCTGGCACCAGCAATAGTACTATGAATAAATATAATTTCTCAGGATTCATACAGGCATTTAGATTTTGTGTTCACCATGTGAAACACTGCAGATACTCAGTGAATGATCTATACAGCAGACACAATGGGGCCAATTCAGTTCAGCGAGTAGGTAAAGTTTTGCATAGTGCAGTCAATAAATCCCTATACAACAGGAGCTGGGAGGTTTATATCTCTCAGTGTCTTCACTGTGAAGTTGTGTGTCATTCATACCATGTTGAAAATGAGCTAGTGAGGGCATCTAGAGTGTGTACTGGACAATAAAACACCTAATTAGGTGTCCTGCTTTGAATTAAATCAATAGGAATTCTTCATCTTTGACCTACTGCAGCTTAAATGTTTGCCTACTGTTAAACAACCTGCTGAAACAAGATCCAACTGAGAGAAATGTGTGACATGGATTCTGAACATATTTGAAAATCTTTGCCTTCTGTCCTCATAAGGCTAGATGGCATGGAGCTAATTTCCAAATCTGCTTCTGAATGTTCAAATGCTAGATTTATGCACATGGTCCATTCATATGAGAAGTCTGCTTTTCCCCATTCAAGTCTGAGACAAAACTACTGTTGCCTTTAGCAGGAAAAAGTAATAAATTAAACTGGCAAATAAAGTTTTTATTAGTATTTGAAACTTTTTTTCTTTTTCCTTTTCTTTCTTACAGAGGATGTGTTTCTTCTAGAGACAGATAACCCCAGAACAACGCTTGTGTATGGGATTTTTACAACATCAAGGTAATTGAGGAGATTTGAAAACAATTAGCTTTCTGAAGAGCCCAATTTTCTGTATGAAAACTGAATGTGATGGTTTGTGGTGAAGGCTGTGCTGTGCAATTTTGTATGTCTTCTGTGGCCATCATTCACACGCAGGAGTAACAGTCTCAGTATCATTGCTGTTGGTATCCATGTTAGAGCTGTGCTGCTTGGTGCAAGCTGCTCCCTGACATACTGTCAACTGGCAGTGGGAAAACATTTCTGTGGAGGGCTACTTGTTACCGTCCAGCAGCAGAAAGCTAAATGACTTCAACTCAGTGAACTCGTGGCATCTGAGAGCACTTAACACCTCCTGAAGGACATCCAGCACCCTGAAGGATCAAACCGGGAATTCTTAGATGAACTCATACAAATCATTTCCAGTCTCTCAGCCGTCAGGTGATCACACAGATGGCAAATAACCCATGTCAGCTTCAGTTGGCTACCTCCTTGCAGCCTTAAGCTCCCCATTATCAGTCAGTAGTATTCACTTACTATCCAGTTCAGAAAGCATTCAGTGAGTTCCCAACAACAGTGGAAGTACTAGCTATGGCTTACTATGATGAAAGTCTCCACAAAGGTTGACCAACAGGTGGACCAACAGATTCTGCCATCTCTACCTTTTTCTTTTGTCACTTTTCTCTGTAGTATACAGAGGAGAAACAATTACAGCTTGCTGATTTCTGAGATCCTCTATTATTTAGCTGTTAGTACCCACAAAATAATTTTCTGCTTTTTTTAATTTATGCAATCAAATTAGCAAATTATTTAATTTATTACTAGCCATTCCTTAAATGACAATTTCTACTAAAAAATCCTTGCATGAAAACATAATTTTTCCTGAAACCCTTTTCTGTCTTCTTTCATGTGGGTAAATTTTTTTTCATGTGGATCCAGGGATCTGCTGTCTTAAATACGTGAATATGATTTTATGATATTTCATTGGGAGAAAAAGAATCCCATAACTTGTAAACATCTCGTGCTGTCTGCATTTTATGCTTCTTACTACACAAAAGGTGAAAATGCTGAGGTTATGTTTAGCAGTAAAACCACACTTAACGGTTAGGTTGTGGATGCAACATGCCTGAACTAGAAACACTTCTACCTAATCCTCCTGGTATTTCTGCAGTGGAGAGGAGGTTTGAATCACAGGACCATATACGGTGACAACAAAGAGAAAACTTCACTTTTTCCTGGCTCTCTAGCTGTTTTCTCTCTTTATTGAGGTTTTTACACTCATATACTTCTGTTATCGTGAATCACATGGACTGTGCTTGCTTTCTCTTTGCTCAGTAGCTTGAATATGTTACCTACTTAAATACAGCAATCATAAGGATTTTTAATCCTTAGCAGTTCCTTTATCTTCACTTCTGTAGACCTCCAACTCATAACAGTAACAAGAGAGAAACATCCCAGCAAATAATAACTGTTAGTGTTTTTATCTAAACCATACAGAGGGAAAGCAAGCAATACTAAAGCAAGTTATTTTAGTGGCATAATCTGCTGTACATCTAACATAAAACATCTGGAAAGACTTAATAAATTTCTTAAAACTTATTAATACCTACTAAAATTCCACAAATATCTTATTCCATCTAAAAGGTTCCTCCTTCTAATCCATATACAGCTGATTGCACATTCCTTGTTTAGACACTATGTGTAATGTTTGGGGTTTTTTCTGGAGTGTTTTTTTTCCTTCTTCAATTGAAAACAGAGTTACTTGGATTATCTTCATCCTACAGCTAATATCAGGCAGATTTTAGACCATCTGGAGTTTCCACTTTGTTAGGATACATATTTCAAGCCTTATATGCAGTGAGAGAAAGAAAGGAGTTAATTCCCAGCAGTCAACCTTAACATCACTCTGGAAATTATTCCCCTAGTTCCCTTCACCATCAAGGGGTGATGGCGGCCATTCAGGGCTTGTGGTGCCTGAGACAGTCTGAGACCATTGCTGAACCCAGAGTGGTGTAAAAACCAGGCCTTTTTCATAAGTGACCCCCCAGGTTCTATTCAGAAACACTCAAACTTCAGCCCTCTTGAAGGGGTCTTTTTAAGACCAGTTTTATGGGTAGATTTGAGGACTATACAAGTAATTCCTTTACAGCCACAACCTGTCCTTATTTTGCTTGGAAAAGTTGGAAACTGATTGTAACCATCTATCCAATTGTAATTGCACTGGATGTTTTGATTAATATTTTATCCATGTATTTAAAAGGCTCATGGAGGTCTTGTGGTTAGTGCACTGTTGGGGAGTTCTGGAAACCTGTGCTGAGCTTGGCAGTACAAAGTTTATAAAACTCGTCTCACTGAAGTCAGCAATATTTTTGGCATTGATTTAACTGGGGCCAAATTATATTTCTTTTATATTGAACATTAGGAAAGTTTCTTACTCCACCAGTATGGTAGTACCTTCCTTCCTTCCTCTTTTTATAGCTCAATGTTCAAAAAGGTGCTAGGTCTCTAAGGAGTAATGGTATATATTGAGAAACCAGATTAGTTTATTTTTAAATGTATTAAATCCATGTTATAGAAGCATTAAATTATATTAAATATATTATTTTAGAGATCAATTTCATAGTTGGACAATGATGGAAAAGCAAAATGATGGAAAAGCTATACAAAAGTAGGTAGATTGCAGTACTTTTTCCTACTGTTTTCCAGCTCCATATTTAAAGGCTCAGCTGTGTGCGTGTATCATCTGTCCGACATCCAGACTGTGTTCAATGGGCCATTTGCACACAAGGAGGGCCCAAACCACCAGCTGATTCCATATCAGGGCAGAATTCCTTACCCGCGACCTGGCACCGTAAGTATAAAGATGTTTATTCAGGCTTGCCAATTACTTGTCTGTGTTTAATCCATAAATAAATGTTATTTATTTTGGGATAATGGACTGTATGTGACTATGACACTTGGTTGCAGTTTCTTGCTGCTTCAGAATACTGTTTCCTCAACCACTGCCATGTTATTCTTGGTTCACCTCATGGAGGCTTATGAGGTATTCCAGATGGGCCTAGAGAAATTGGGCAGCCCAATGGAAAGGGAAAAAGAAAATTCAGATTTGGATTTAACGTGGTGGCAGAAATTATCTACATTTTTCAGATGTGCCAATGAGCTCTGAATTTGAGGATGAGTTCTTAGAGGATAGCTCACACAAAGAATAAAGGCAAAAGAGATTATTTTCAGATGATCATTGATCATTGCTGGTTTTCTGATCACTGGCTTTTCTGTGCTTCCTCAAAATTCAGCCACAACATGGTATCTTAAAAGTATATTTTCTAAGCTGGGACTTGTTTGACTTTGCTTTTATTTGACTGCTAAATAGTTCCACTTTTAAATATACGCCACAAACATTTTTTTTCACTCATGTCAAAGCATTTGTAAAAATCAGGATGTGGAGGTTTTTTGCTGCTCAGAACTTGTGTTAAAAGGGTTAACTGAGAATAGCAATGCTTGTAGGCTATGGGGCATGTACCTCCTTCCTCTGGAACATAGGGTTTTTTGCATCTTCTGGGATGCTGAACTAGACAGGGATGTCTTTTAATAGGATATGGAAAATCCTACTTTACAATTGCCTAAAGAGATACTAAACCTCTGGATAAAAAGGAATGTTCATTGTGTCACAGTACATTGGATAAACAGTGAAAAGGCTTCAGTATAGCTTCAGTAGGATTAAATAAAGCAATACATTCATTTGGCCATAATCAACTCCGGAGTGTTTGGCTGCCCTTCACTAAATACCAATGGTTTCTTATTTCTTCCACAAGAAAACCTTGCTTATGGAAAAAGAAAGGAAAAAATAATATTACATAATTGGCACCTTGTGACTAAATTCAGTGATGTTTGATGATAGTTTCCATTTTTCAGAGTTTACAGAAATAGTTACTGTACCTGCAGCATGTTGGGGAATATGCTGTAAATTAAAGAATTCTGTTTATCAACTGTGAACGTAAGTATCACGTAGCCAAGTCCTTCAATGAGGTGTGAAGGATACACATTCAATCCCTTCCGGAAAGGGAGAGCTTATAGGGTGCTTCAGTAACATCTTTTGCTTGTCACTGGTTTATACAGGGGATGGATAGCGAAAAAATTAATTGATTAAAGATGTTTGTTAAGGCTTTGCTCAGAACAATGATATAATGTAAGTTTTTAGGGTTATACTGGGGTGAACCATAGCACAAACATTTTTGCAGGAAGTCACAAAAGTCTTACGATCTCCAGTTCAAGAATGGAAGGACTGAAAGTATCAAAGAAAGCCTTTTTTTAACTGAGCTGTGTGGGACAGGAAAGTTTAATTTGAACTGCTTGTGAAACAGTATCCCTCTGGAGAGGAACTGGGGTCTGGCAGATCACTACCAAGTAGAATAATCTTGCTAATAGCCCACAGATTTACGAACACAGTTCGTTTTTCAGCACTTGTTACTAATCTTAGCAGATAGGTCCATACATTTCCTGGAAGACTGTGGATGGAAGTGCCACAGAGGGAAGGAGTGGAGCAAACAAGATGATAAGAATTCAATTCTTTTGAGCAATCTTAGAGGGCTAGCACATGGAGTCATTTCTAACGAGAACCAAACCAAAAACCTCAGAATAAATCAAAGTCCAGAAGAATCAGTTGTCAAGGATGCCAGATGGGAAGAGACCCATATCCGAGCTCAGTCCCGGTTCTTCTTCCTGAAGGTAACTGATGTCAGAGCAGTTTCTTTTAAAGAATTCCTACTAGAGCTGTCCTATTTTGTATAAATAATTAAATCCTAATTGTGCCAGATGATTCTAAAGCCTGGTGTTGGGCTGCAATCCCCTCTCTAATTGGCTTCTTTTATTGCCCAAAAAATCGTTTATTAGGCTCACAAGTTGGAACATCTAGCAGCAAGGGTAGAAGGGGCAATCCTGCCTGATGGTTAGAGGGATCCCCTGGGAGGTGAAGTCTCAGATTGTAACATTTGCTTGCATCAGGTAGGCTGGACACATGACTCAAATATCCCCAGTGAGTTTTCCCAGTCTCTGAGTATGATTCATTTTCTGTAATTTTAGCCATCTGAAAGCAGGGCATCTAGTCTCAATTACTAACTACAGAGGAAACCTAGATGCCTAACTATGAATAAATGTCTGACTTTGAGACAGTAGAAGTCAGGTGAGGTAAATCTCTCCCTAAGCTACTAGCTATTTTTGTGTCTGTGGTTTTGGCCAGAAATTCCATCCTAGATGTAAGAATGGTCCTCGTCAAAATAAGCAAGTTTCCATGAAATGCTTCATATTGAACAAATGAACATTTTCCAATTGGAAAAATATTGTGCTGAAACATTTCTGAATAGCTCCAATACTCTGAGGAGAGTTTCACAGCTCAGAAGTCTGGTAGTGGAGCAGCAGTAAGTGAGGTAACGGTAGCTGAAAAAAAGTCATGTAAATTAACATCCAGAACATTGTACCAGTTACTGACATATCTCCTGATTTCCCACAGTTTTCTTTTAGTTTCAAAACACTTGAGTTTTCTAAGATTGTTTTTATTTCTTCATGAGGTCCAAAATGCCTCAGGGCTGATTATTTGGAGGGTTCTTCATGACATTTAAAGAAGCATCCACAGTATTCATGGACCTTTGTTATTTCTCAGGCATAGGGGAAACTATAGACAAGATCTTGTGAATGGTCAATCTTTTCAGACATAAATAAGTTGCCATGGGACCCTCTCAATTCCATATTATTGCTTTTTCAAATGAAGATGAGTCACAGGCCCTTTTGCCATCTCATAATCAATGGCTAGAGGGATATTGACCAAAGCACAGTTAAGTATTTGATTTTACCTTTTGCCTTTGTACTAATTCTGTAACAAACCAGGTGCAAAAGCCTGATGTCTTCCCATACCAATCACTTGGAATTTTTTTCAACAGGCAGTTTGAAAGCATAACAAATGTGGAAATAGGTCCAGACGTATGGATCTTAGCCATCAAGCTGAGTTTTGAAAGTGCAAAAATACATTTGTTTTTGCTTTATCGGAATTGATGGGAGTTCAAAGCATAGCTATTCAAGCACTTCATTCCCGTTACTGGAACGTAATTACTTTCAGTCAGAGTCTGAAGTGCTCTTTTGGGAGCTTACTTTGTCAACTATCTGTCAATATTTGTAAATGACTTGGAGAAGAAAACTCTCTGAAAGATGGTAAGTATTCTTAAGCATTACTGTGCATGTTTCTTACAGTGTCCAGGAGGAGCCTTCACACCTAATATGCGGACAACCAAAGAGTTTCCAGATGATGTTGTGACCTTCATCAGGAATCACCCTTTGATGTTTAATCCCATTTACCCAATACACAAAAGGCCATTAATCATCCGGATAGGAGCTGACTACAAGTATACGAAGATCGCTGTGGATCGAGTGAATGCTGCTGACGGGAGATATCACGTCTTGTTTCTTGGAACAGGTAAGACAAACTTAGCGGCAGTTGTTTCCCTCTGTTGCATTATAATGTGCAGTCAGTTCTGATTTATACAACTTGCAGCTTTCAGAAACACTTGTTTAAGCATATTTTCTGTCTACAAAAATGTCTATAGAGATCGATAAATTATGCTCTTTTTACTTTCTGTGCATTTTTACGTTTATTACAGAGGTTAATTATGTGCAAGACAGAAAATATATTGATAGGAATTTTATTTGAGACCAAAATCAACACTAGTGTGTATTGTATTTATTCTAAATTATAATACTTCTTTTGAATATGGTTTATCTGCAACATGATTCCACATTAGAATTGGAGGTTCTCTAATATGAGTAAAAATACCAGAGTCTGGCTTTGCATTGTTTTGTATGCACTCATCATCATTATTTAATATATGCTCTGTAAGCTGCTTCTGAAGAAAAACACAATCTGATCAGGATGATACAAAGGCAGAAATAACAACTCCACAAAAAAAAAAAAAGTAAAAAAGTAAAAATATGGAAGTACTTAGCAGAGCAAAAGACCTCACTTGGAGTTTTGTGAGACCACACTTGGAGTACTGTGTACAGTTCTGGTGTCCTCAACATAAAGAGGACATGGAGCTGTTGAAGCAAGTCCAGAGGAGGGCCACAGCGATAATGAGGGGGCTCAAGCACCTCCCGTATGAAGACAGGCTGAGAAGGCTGGGGCTGTTCAGCCTGGAAAAGAGAAGCTGCGTGGAGACCTCATAGCAGCCTTCCAGTATCTGAAGGGGGCCTACAAGGATGCTGGGGAGGGACTCTTCATTAGGGACTGTAGTGGTAGGACAAGGGGTAATGGCTTCAAACTTAAACAGGGGAAGTTTAGATTAGATATAAGAAAGAAGTTCTTTACAGTGAGGGTGGTGAGGCACTGGAATGGGTTGCCCAAGGAAGTTGTGAATGCTCCATCCCTCCACCCCTGGCAGTGTTCAAGGCCAGGCTGGACAGAGCCTTGGGTGACATAATTTAGTGTGTGGTGTCCCTGCTTTTGGCAGGGGGGTTGGAAATAGATGATCTTAAGGTCCTTTCCAACCCAAACCAGATGATTCTGTGAAAAGAAACAAATGGTTGGAGCCTGAGCAGCAGTGGACACAGAATTTGGTCCAAGTATTCTAAAATAATTTCAATCTAATGTAACCTACATTTTGTTTTTAGTTACATCAAATTTGAATCTGGTCTAATGCTTCTGAAGTCTGCAGGGAACAGGTCAAGTGATTCCCATACTGATCAGTTTTGATTTCTTAAAATATTTAGATATGAATCACACTCTTCTGATTGAAGCAGACAAGCGGAGTGGTACTGTGGTTAAACACTAGGATTCATTCGTATCTGAAACTCCCACTGGCTTAACAGGGCATTGTAGGTTGATAGGCACAAAGGGTAATCTTTTTTACTACAGATGCTTTCAAGTAGAACAAAGGAAAAGAGCTCTAGGAGAACAAATACATCTCTGAACATCAGAAAATAATTACAGAGATGGCTTGCATTACTTTATGGTTCACATATTATTGGGATCCTTGTTGTTTTCTGCTTGTAGAATAACCATGTCTGCCAGCAAACTCACGTGGGGCTGGGAATGACCATCCTGTTATAATAGATTTAGGAAACTGGTGCTAAAAAATGTCAGGCTTCTATAGTGGCAGAATTAAAGGGAACTCTCTTCACTCATAAAAACCTCCAAACTACCAAAATCAGCAGGGTGCCTTTGTGCCAAAGGAGGGCAATTGCATGCTGTGTTGTATTAGCAAAAGTGTATCCAGCCATCAGGTTGCTAGAGAGGATTGTTCCCCTGTATTTGGCTCCTGTCAGGGGTACCATGTCCAGTTGTTGGCTCCCCAGTACAAGGAAAATTTTGACCTGATTGAACAAGATTAGTTGATGGAGGTTGAGAGACTTGGTTTAAACAGAGAAAGCTAAGGGGAGATCTGCTGTTGACAACTATCTAATGGGAGGGTACTACCAGCTAATGGGGAAAAAAAAGAGATCTGGACTCATCTCAAAGTGCTTAGTGTCAGGGTGAGAGGGGTTGAACACAATTTACAAGTAGATATACAGGAAAAGGTTTTCACCATCTGCATGGTCAAACGTTGGAACAAGGACCTAGAAAGGTTGTGAATTCTCCATCCTCAGAGATAGTGTGGCCACCAGGTCTAGGGCAATGATCGTTCCCCTGTACTTAGCACTGGTGAGGCTGTACCTCGAATGCTGTGTTCGATTTTTGGACACCTCACGTCCAGAGAAGGGCAACGAAGCTGGTGAAGGGTCTGGAGAACAAGTCTTATGAAGAGCAGCTGAGGGAACTGGGGTTGTTTAGCCTAGAGAAAAGGAGGATCAGGGGAGTCCTTTTTACTGTCTACAACTACCTGAAAGGAGTTTATGAGTCCTGAAAGGATTTGGTGTTCCTGTGGCAAACCTTTACCTGGTCACCATCTACTGTACTGTGAATGCCTAGTATACTGTAAGGCATAGGGTAGAAGAAGCTCTGGGTAATGAATCACATTAGGAACTTCATCAGGTTTTGATCTCGATATTTTTGTTTACTTGGCTGGCACTTGATAAATGAGTTTTAAAATGTTCATGAATAATTCTTTGATCCTACTTACAGAGTTATTGGAAACTAACAAATTAATTAGGGCAGGGCTTTCAAGGTGGTTTTTCACACACACACACCCCAACATGTAACTACATTGTATTTTTAGTTTAATTAATGCAGCTACAGTTCTTGACTTTGGGGCCCTTTAGGTTTATTTTCCTGCTTTCCTACAGAAGAAAAGAGGGTTTGTACACTATTGTAGATATGTCAGAAATTTAGTTGTTGTCCCTGCTACTGTTATCCAACTGCACAAAACCACTTAGTAAAAGAGTGGGTTTGGTTTTCTGTTAGCTTTATTCCTGCAAATCACTGTGTTTAGCCATACGAATAGGTTGGTAAACTAGTACAGGTCTTTTAAATGAACTTTTAATGCATTTTTTCAAATAGTGGTGCCATTGTTGTAAAATGCTCTGCGAACACCTAATGTTAATTGGAGAAAATTTCTACTAAAGATTGGTGGAAAAGACAAGGACATACCAGCTTCCAACCAATATAGGATGCTTAATGTAGCTGTAGTAGTTAATACTGGAAATGTATTGAGTATCTGAAATTTGCCTGAAAACACAATATTGATATTTAGCCCTTCAGTAATTATGCAAGTGATAAATATGGATAATTTCATTTTTATACTTTGATTATCTTCTTACTGTTTGTAAGTGATCAGTGTGGCCTCACACATATACCTGTGATTCATTAAAAACATTAACATACTCAGCTTGTTAATCCTCTTCTCTGTATCAGCATGGGATCCATTATGGATCAAACACATAAATGGCAGCTCTCGATACTTTATATTCATTGCTTTACCTTCTGCATTACACTGGAGATGAGGATCATTGTTTGCTTTTTAGTTAGTTGGAGTGGAGGCAGCATTCTTCCTGAGCAGGGCACAAGACATTAATAGCTTCAAGGTCTTCCTCAACAGAAATTGGTGCAATGTAAGTTACTGCGTTTCTCAGCCCTTTTAAATAAAAGTGATCAAGTTGAGTTTCAGCCACTGAGAAATTTGTTTTCTTTATTCTCTGCTCGGGAGGATTCGATAGAGATATTAAGTGTCAAAAGGAATGCAGAGGAGATTTGCTTTGGTGTCAGTTCATCCCAGCAAATGCAAAAAACACGTTGTATAGGAGAATTTCATGTGATAATTTCCTTGGGAGCCTGGAGCCCCACAGCCGGAGACAGTGGGACTTTCCACCTGGTGACAATTTCACTCAGCTCAGATGATGAGTTACTGCTGCTGAACTGAGATGTTGCCAGCCATGTCTGTCACTGTCAGTGACCTGTCTCATGCTTGAAATTGGAGTGTTTTATGTCTTGCCAGATGCAGAGCACACAAAATGTTTAGCTTTTCCTCTCTTCCTCTATAGCCTTAGTAATAAATCAGTTCCTGAATGCAAGTGAAGAATAACAGAAGAATAAAGCTTCAAGAACCCCAGTGGTTTTCATCATGTAGCCATGGCATGGGAGAGTATTGGCAGCTGTGTCATTTTTTCACATTAATGTGAACTAAAATGTAGTGTCGCCTTTGCACCCTCAGATAAAAGTGCTGGGCTCACAGGAGATGGTCCGTGCCCAGAGTCAATACATTGCTTTTCTCCCTACCTTGCCTACATAGCTAACAAAATAAACCCCAGGGACAGACATTGTTCTTGCAGTGTTCCACCTGCCTTATAAATGATAGTGATCTCCTGTTTTCCCTATGTTTTTCAACATGAATACTCCCAAAGCACGTAACAAAACTTGCTAGTTTTGTTAAGTCCACCCAAAGGGATCTCTTTACTCCTCCGAAATGAGCTGATTTAGAGTAACGAGCAAGTCTTTAATGGTAGAGAGAAGCGCTACAAGAGAACAGTGCTGTATATCTCATCTTGCCAAACAGAAACCTGAGGGATAATTTACATGGGTAGAATGTAATCTCACTTTTGCATATTTGACAAGAACGATGCTGATGGTACATTTTCACTATGCAAAGCATAATAACACACTCAGTTCAAGAATTTGGGGTTAGAATTCTGCTTTGATTATCTCATTTCTATGATAGGCCAGGACTCAGTCCTGAAGTTTTTAATTCACCCTAGAGTTGTACTGTAATTACTTTACTCATTTCAGTTATTTATAAAGAACCCAAGCTTTCAATGTTTTCTGTTTATGCTTTGGTAGATTGTTTTCCATCTGAGTTTTAAAGCAGCAGTAAACCAGCATGAGAACATTTTCCTGACATTAATATTTATTTTTTAAGCATGCCACCTACTGCTTGCAGTACGAAAGCCTTCGGTCAAAGTACACACAGATTGCACAACCGAGATTATGCATGGGGTTTTTTTATTGCTCTTGGTGTTATAAAAATACTTAAATGTCTGGGTCAAACATGGGTACATTAAACAGACATGGGCACCAACAGGATTTTTTTCAGCCCCTTGCTATCAAGATAGGATATGTTTCTGTGAAAAGAGATCTAAGTTTTTGTCATGAAAAGGCACGTCAGACTTGAGTGTGGCTCATTCAGGTGATAAATGTTGGCCACACGCATCTGATGTGGCATGAGGTTCATCGATGTTTGTTATTATATTTTCTTCTCTGATGCAAGACTTGTTTTCAAAGTCTGGCTGTAATAAGTGCCTTCAGAGCATAAGGTTGTAGTACTCATTTTCATGGTGTTCTATGATGCCTGTCTTTTTGGAAAACTAACCCTTGCTGACAGCGGTAGCCTCCGGTAATGCAATAGCCAAAATCATGCAATGAGCTACAGATTCTAACGGAGAGAGATAACCTGGTCAGAAGACCAAACTTGCCTCCCATAGATTTGCTGGATGCAGCTTCATGACTGTGATCTTGGGAAGATGATGTTGCACAACATTGGCACAGCAGGCAGCAGAAAGAGTTAGGTTCTTCCTCTTGGTCATAGTGCGTGAGTCATTCAAAACATTTCAGTGACCAACTCATCCAACTCTTTGCTGTCTTTTTTCTTTTGTAATGTTGTTTGTTTCGCATCAGGTTCAACTCAGATTAGAGACCAAAAATAATTAAGCTGCCATTAGGCTGAGAGGTACAACATGGAGGGAAGATTTCAGAGGGTCTCAGACACATCAGGAAGCCTCCCTGTGAAAATCCTGTCAGAGTGGCAGTTGGTGTCCATTGCAGTAATTTTTTTATGATGTGGAAAACTCAGGGGGGGTTATTGTTGTTTGATTTGTGCATGTGATGTGGCTCAAGTGTAGGTGAGTCCTGACACTCTTTGAGGGTCACAATACTGACAACTTCAGTTATGGCTGGGGAAAGAAAAGCTTGTCAAAATCCAGAGAATGAGATTTAAACTCAGACCTGCAGATTCAGCCAAGCACCTGTGTATTTTGCATTGTTGTTCATTAAGCTTTGCCCTTTCCACTGCCCATGGTCAGCCAGACCAGGAATTACTGTAATCAGACATAGTCCAGCTGGTATCAGTGAAGCTTAGCTGATTGATACCAGCCCAGAATCATGCCTTGAGTTTCAAGGCTTATTATTAATAATAATTATTATTATGATTTGTCTCTTCTTCCTTCCTTGGACCATTTATTGGGCTGATTTCCTTCTCCATTTCCTACTCTGCATACTCTTTATACAATTTTTTAGCGTACAGGATGTTAAACACTTTCCTCCCTTGCTGTTCCCCATTTCTGTCCTCTCAGAGGGAACATGATCTCGGTAACATTTTCTTGCTTGTCAAGCTGAGAAATCTGCAGTCACTCAAGCAGGTTTGAAACAGCAAAACATTATGGGTAGCTCTTGTCCTCTTACCATTGCCTTGAGAGAGATTCCTTTTCATTTCTCCGTCTGCCCTTAACTCACAGGCTGCTGAGCTGATGTGAGGCTGCAAACAGCTCCCAGGGAAAAGTCAGGGAAGTGGTGAGCATAAATCTGCTTCTTCACTTCATGCTTTCTAGTGGTGGATTGGTTATTCTGGAGACACAATAGCTTTTTTCATGAGTATGTGAAATCATAACAATGTTGAACTGTTTTCAAGTGGGTATCTGTAAGTAACAAGTAAATGGCCAAGGAGACCATTCTGTTCATTTTTATGATTTTTACAGAATTAGCTTGTAATTTCATACATTGACCTAAATGTGAAAAATCTGACTTAAACTTGTTTGGTGATCTCTTATGCCTGGCTTACAGTACAAAAGATTGTGAAATACATGGGGAAACAGCTCAGGCACTGCTCCTTTGCATGTATCTCCTGCATTCTTTCCAACCTTCCTTGTCACCCAGGAAATTCAGTTTGCTGCCGTGAAATTAAAGGAAATGATCAGATAAGATTTTCAACACAACTCAGATGTACCATAAGCCTTCTAACATGAACATGTGTAAGTGACTTGATTTGTCAACTACTGAGCTTATAGTGCAGACATCAATGCTACTGAGAAAGGAGTAAGAAGTGATTTTCAGGCATAATATTTGCCTTCCATTTATTAAGGAAAAGGCTGAGCAACAGTAGAAAAACTGTTTTTAGAAGGAGGTCTATAACCTATACACCATGTACTGTTTGAAGTATGCTTATGTGTATACACAGCTGATTGGAATCCCCTGCTTTAAGTGATTTTATTTAATGAATTGCTTTCCATTACCTAATTTACCTAACGTGAATATTTATTTTAAGTGTTGTATTAAGTTTCATTTAAAATAATGGAACATTCCTTTCTGAAAGGATCTGTCCCTCATGGTACAATACTGACTCAAAGCAAATGGTGAAATATTAAGTCAAAAGGAACGAATACCAAGGTAAACAGTCCTTAACTCTGTGTATTTTGCTGGGGTGTGACAAGAAGGTAGATAGGAACCTACTTTTCAAATAGGAAAGGTTATTAGGACAAGAAAGACTTGGCGTCAGGCATTATCAGTATTTTTTGTGCCAGTGCCCAGGATAAAATCTCCCCTCAGGGTCTGATTTCAGTTTGGGGCATGCTTGAGAACTGAAGACAACTTAGGAATTTTAAATGTGTGGCATGTGCTAATGGATCATTGAAATAAACCGGTTCTCCAGAGGCTCAGCAGCCTCACATTCCTTTGCAGGTAAGGTCACTGTCAATACGCTTAGTGCCCCTGTATGTCAGGGTTACAGGTAGCTGATGCTTTGCAGGCAGCTGAAAAAAACCCACAAAGGGCTGCAACTATACCATCTTGTATGGTACAGTTTAATGTTTAAGAGAGGACATTGATGAAAGGATGCAAAGAGGCAGAGGTAGACTAGACTTCAGCTGTGTATGTTTGTGAGTGGTTTATTCCCTCTAGTAGGAACAGAAATGCACACACACATACACATGCTGCTTCTTAGCTCCAACAAGAGATGCATCTGCAGCAGTTTAAAGCTTCGGTGGGTCCTGTCAGTTAGTAAATCTCTCTCAGGTTCTCATAGCTTTGCTAATGCTGGCACCCAATCTAGACCACAGCTGTGCTATCACAAGATTCAGTTTCAGTAAAGTTTCTTCGGAAGGAACTAGTTTATCATGCCATTGTATAATGAGAATAAATGTTCTCCATAGAAAATCCTCATGAAAAATTCATGCCTAACCTGCCCTGAGCATGTACAATTAATAGCTACATATTTTAAAGTCTTGTCAGCATTCAATTTCTCTTTTCCATTTTTTTTCTAAAGGCAAAATGCTGCAATGTGGTCTCTGTGTGTGGTCAGGCCATTATTTATCAATATTCTGGCTTTGAACCTTATTTTTAAAAAATAGAAGATATTATTATTTGGTGGCTTCCTCCAGGGAAATAAGAAGATGTAAATTATTTACTGTAACCAACTCACCCTGCAGCTCCAGCTATGGAATTTAGTCACTGACCTTAAAGCAAAAGCAAAATTGCCATTCTTAGTTTATGTTGTCTACATCATGAATTGCCAAAAAGGAAGCTGCTATTTCCTTCCCCAGTCACAAATTCATAAAAATACATGTAGATACTTACCTATATTGTGCTATATTAATGTTTTACTAACTGCACAAGTCTATATTGCTCATAAAACTTTTGAAGGCTGACCTGAATCTATACCATGTGGTCTTATTCCTCAGAATCAATATTGAGCAAATAAATTCGTTCTACTCAGACTAATTTCCAGGCCTTTCAGGCAAGAGGACTTCTATGTGCTGTGCTTTTTCCAAGGAAAAATGCTTGTCCGTGTGATTCTCCCACAGTCTGCCTTTTTTGCAACATCAGAAATACATCAGTGGTTGTCTTAGCTTTTAAGAGCCTTCACAGATGGACCCCTCCATCTCATATATTCTTTCCACATAACAAATTTGGAAAACTAATCACAAATATCCCTTTGGTCTTACTCATCACATCTGCCTTGCAAAAACACTGCCATTGCCCCATCCTTCTTACTACTTTCATCTGAGTGGATTTGGGAGGGTTCGAACTGTATTTTGAGAGGGCAGCCATGATAAAGTAGCTACAATATCTTCAGCTGGCTTTTCCTTTTTTCTCTATGGACCAAAATATTAACTCCTACCAACACGTAACAGACTTGATTAATGTCTGTATTAATCCTGAAAAAAAGAAAGCTTTCATCTTTCATCTTATTTTGTTTAGGTATAGATAAAATTATTCTCTGGAAGGTTTGCCTTTCATGTCATCAGTTGTCATTACGTTTTGATTACTGAATATGAATACGTATTAAATTCTGCAGTAGCTCCCTTCTCCCTGTTTATATTGCTGTGGCTTTCACTAAGATCGTTAGGATAGATACTGCCTCTGTCTGTGTCTCTGTACAGCAACTAGTACTACAAGATACTGATTTTGATTGAGCTCTTTGGGTAGAATGTTAACAGTAATGCTAGTTAGTCCACTCTTACCATAACTTTCTCATGTTCATATATGAGAATAATATCATATATATAGTATTCCTATATAAGGAATCATGTTTTTTTCTGACCCCTAACCGTAAAAATTCATGAACATTTCTTACCTTTCTCTGTGTCACAGTGCTCACTTTAATGCTTACTTTGCATAATTGATAATGGTTAATCTGCTTTTTTGTTTCTGTCACACGGTCTCACTTTTTCTCATCTTTTCTAGATCAAGGAACTGTACAAAAAGTTGTTGTCCTTCCCACCAACTTCTCTGCAAGTGGAGAACTCATATTAGAAGAACTGGAGGTTTTTCAGGTTTGGCTTGCTCCTATTTTTACTCTTCCAATGTGTATGTTCACACAAACACTTTGTTCTAACATTTTTTGGCAAGGACAACTGTGACTTGATAAAAGATCAAGTAAATGTGCATACTGTCAGCTTGATACCCACCCAAAGAGGAATATAAAATGCCCGCTGTTATGAAGGCTATAGCTAGCTTAAGTCCTTCCCCCACCCCCCATTTAAGCTGCATATTTTTTATATTATACTGGCTAGAAGGATTTTGATAATCACAGTTTTACGAGGTCATGTTATAGTGGCTGCCAGAAGGCAACTTTTATCATTGGCATCAGTATGGAGACTGTCATTAATTACAGATGGAATCTAAGATTTTTGTACTTCTTTGATTATCTGATAATCTTCCTGATTCTGAGCTGCAGAATGGAAGCAAACCAGTGTTGTTTTTGCTTAACTCCAGTTCTTCAAAGCCACATGCCTCTGGAGTCAAGAAAGCTACAAGCTTAACACAACATAAGTTGAAAAGGAACACAAACAACTACAAGGAGAAATAAGGGAATAGCCTCTGTCAATCACCCTGACATGTGGCAGCTTGTAATAATATAAAGAAAATGTTCTACCTCACATTGAAAAAACCCTTTCAGAATTTTGAATGGGCTATTCTTTTTAACATGTAGTCTTGGGTCAAATGATAGTATGCAGCTATAAACTTCGTTAAGGGTTTTGTCACGAGCTTTTCTCTATTTCATTGAAGGGATACAAAAAGGAAAATTTAAGCTTTTTTATCTAGACAGGCAGCATTAACAATTTCTTTAAGAAAATGAATATACTCTGTGTTAACCCTCATGGTGGCATAATTAGTCTTCCTGGGCTTTTGTTGAAGACTTCCCAATGAAAAAGATATATGTGAGTAATATTACCTAAAGAGGACCCTTCAACCAAATATTACTTCCATTTACTGAAACATAAATTAATACAGCAGGAAGAGATGGGCTGAGAGGAATCCTCACACTAAACCTAGTTTCTGGGCCTTTGTGCACTGAATTTTTAGCCTGATATCATAACCTCTGCCATTGCAGTCTTTGCAGGCAGCATGTCAGTATTTTGCTGAGTCTCTCCAAGAAAGCGGGAATGAGATCACTGGCTGTGTGCTAGTAAATGTCCAAAGTAACCAAAGCACTAATTCCTTTCCAGAGTACAAGCAAGAAAAGGAAAATGTGACATCAGACCTAATGTTGTGTTTGATCTTGAGTCTCTAGACAGTTCATGAAATACTACAGCAGCTCTAAACTCAGAATCACAGAATCACAGAATGGTTGAGGTTGAAAGGGACCACCGGAGGTCATCTAGTCTAACCTCCCTGCTCAAGCAGCATCAGCTAGAGCACATTGCTTAAGATTGTGTTCAGGCAACTCTTGAATATCTCCAGGAAAGGAGAATCCACAACATCTCAGGGCAACCTATTCCAGTGCTCAGTCACCCTCATGGTAAAGAAGTTCTTTCTCATGTTCAGGTGGAACTTCCTGTGTTTTAGTTTATGGCCATTGCCTCTTGTCCGATATCCTGGCACCACTGAGAAGAGTTTGCACCCACTCTCTTGACACCTTCCTTTCAGTTTCACACTGATGAGATCCCCCCAGAGCCTTCTTTTCCCTAGACTGAACAGACACAGCTCCCTCAGCCTTTCTTCATATGAGAGTTGCTCCAGACCCTAAATCATTCTCCTAGCCCTTCACTGGACTTGCTCCAAGAGCTCCATGTCTCTCTTGTCCTGGGGAGCCCAGAACTCAACACAGTTCTCCAGGGAAGTCCTCACCAGGGCTGAGCAGAGAGGGAGGATCACCTCCCTTGACCTGCTGGCAATGCTTTTCCTAATGCACCACAGGATACCCTTGACCTTCTTGGCCACAGGGACACACTGCTGGCTCATAGACAACTTGTTGTCCACCAGGACCCCCACGTCCTTCTCAGCAGAGCTGCTTTCCAGCAGGTCATCCCCCAGCCTGTCCTGGTGCATGGGGTTATACCTCCCCATAGTCAGGTCCCTGCACTTGCCTTTGTTCAGTTTCATTGGGTTCCTCTCTGCCCATCTCTGCACCTTGTCTAAATCCTTCTGAATGACAGCACAGCACTCTGGGGTACCAGCCACTCCTCCCAGTTCTGGATAATCAGCAGACTTGCTGAGGAGGCACCCTGTCCCTTCATCCAAGTCATTGATGAATAAGCTAAACAATACTGGACCCAGTATTAACCCTTGGGGGACACCACTAGTTAAAAATCTACAACTAGACTCTGTGCCACTGATCAGAACTCCTTCAAAACTTTGCAGTTCACATGATTTGCATCCAGATTTTCTAGTCCTGGCCTCTCTGCTGTGCTTGTAATCCTCTGCAATTAATTCTAGCCCACGGTTATGGCTTTCCTCTGTGACTGAGCTAATGCTAAATCTTAAAAAAAGTGATGTACATTTTTATTACCATCAGTTTTATCATTTGTTTGGATATTAAATTGCTTCACTTGCTTAAGGCAACAAACGTGATAATTCCTTTTCCAGCTCTTTAACGTTTGGTTTGGACACAGGCATTAATAAATTGCTGTGATGACACACAGTAGTATACAGTACTGTCTCTGGGAAAGAAACATTCAATAACACACATGCCATTTTTAATATTCCAGTCATTGATAATGTGAATGTGTATGTTGGATGGTAACCAAATTGTATGCACTGTACATACTGTGTAGGGGAAGTATGACATATTCTTATCTGGATCGTGTGGTAAATATGCATGAGCTATTTCATGTTTTTTTCTTATCCTCATCAAAGAACATTTTTTTTAATTACAAAGTAATAAAAGAGAGAGTAATGGCTTCAAAACACATTGATCCTGTCTTGCTGAGGTAACAGGTACAGGTTAATTTGAAGTATACAAAACCTTGTTGATGCACAGGAGTCATAATGATGCAGTTGAGTTTAGCCAATACATTGTGTGAGACATTAATTATATATATATCGTTTGTTTAGTTCTGAAAATACCAAGAAATTAGTAGGAGGGATTGATACCTTTCCAAGGTATGAAAAGTTTTAGTTTCTTAGATGTGACTTAGGTTTTACTGAATTTTAAATTGTAATTTTGGGACAGTATTGACAAGAGAGTCCTTATAAATGTAATTTGTAATTTTGTCTTTCAGAGTAATTCTCCCATAACAACAATGAAGATTTCATCTAAAAAGGTAAAGTAGAATGCTAACTTAGTGCTTACTAACTGAGAAGCAAATTGACTTAAATATATTAGAATACCAATTGTTGTGCAGCATAATAAATATAGGCAGGAGATTTTCCATGATGAATATGGAGAAACTTGACTGAAGGTTGCATGAGCTATTTATATGCCCCAGAGCCACCAAGATAAAACAATTTCTATTCATTATGTATAATTTCTAACTCACTGAAAGTGTTTTTTGCTTTTTTTGTTTGACAATTAAAGAAAAAAAGTGTACTGAAAGAAAAAAATTTGCCCTCCCCATTTTTTCTATAAGTCCTAAATAGAAATTTTCCCTTGGAAGTCTGATCCATGTAGAAAGGCAGTTTGGGGGCTGTTAGGTCCTTCATGCAATTGTGTGTTTTGGTTTATTAATAACAAACAATAGCAATAAGAATGATGCAAACAGCTGAGAGGATTTATGCTCAAATGTTAAACATCCAAACTAAGAATATGTATCCTATGATTTTGCAAGCAACACATTGCTCAGTATTTTACAAAACGGGTAATAAGTAAACATTATTCACTAAATTAAATTCACTGTAATCGTGTAGATTTATACAAAAATATCAGAGGACTTTCAAGGTTTTTGTTCAATATTAATTTATATTTTAAGAATAATTGAATAATTGTTTCTGACTAAAACAGTCATTTTGGTCCAGATTTTCGTGATAACCTATGCATTTCGAAGTTCTTTTGCTAAAGCTCTCATTTATTATGAAAGTTCTTTTGTCTTATTTTTCCAGGTATTATGGTTATCAGAATCTGGCCATAAGCCCCAACATAATCTCTAGGTTTTATGTCTTGGAAATCTATGCACTGGAAAATCCAACTAGGAACTCTGCATAATATTTATTAAAGTGACTATATGCAGAGAAAATACTTAGTTCAAAGTCTTGAGCCAATATGCTACTGACTAAGAACCAAGTTCTCAAAGCTGAGCAGTATTAACTCAGCTTGTCTGCCTCAGAACAGAACAATGACACTCAATGTCCAAAAACCATTAACATTCCCCAGTGTTTCTAAATGTTTTCTAACAGGAAGGTGGAAATATTATAGGCCTGTTCACCTGGGAGAATTCTATTTATCTTGGCTTTATATATATTAGTGGCTGCCCTCTTGGTCTTGAGTTAACTCTAAAATTAATTGAAAGGATTTTAGGTGTGTTAGCAGAGTCTCAGGTGAAGCTTTTCCACATCTGAAATAAATCTTTCCATTTCCTTCTGCAGCAACAGTTGTACGTGAGCTCAGATGAAGGGGTCACCCAGGTATCCTTGCATCGCTGCCACATCTATGGGACTGCCTGTGCTGACTGCTGCTTAGCCCGAGATCCGTACTGTGCCTGGGATGGCAACTCCTGCTCCAGGTTTTATCCCACAGGAAAAAGGTGAGCAGTAATAAACAGCCCAGTGAAGTCTGCAAGGAAAGAAGGTTTTTGTTCTGCTGTGGAGCCTGGGGTGTTGTAATGATGGATGTTGAAATGGGATGTCACTCAATTCACGAGCATGTACTAACAATGCCTCTGTAGCTATTATGCTTGGCATTGTTCATCACCTAGGAGTGTATGGTGCAGTAGTGTATGATAAAGAGGTTGTCTTTTCATACTTGAAGTAATATATGGAAAAAAAGCAAAAAACCCTGTTCCATATCATAAATATGAATCCTTCTGTCTCATGCACACAAAATCAGTGAAACATTTGCTCCCTTTGTTTAAATTCAGTTGCTCACTATGGATGTACTTATGATAACTCTAAATACAGCAAAATATCTCTTGGGCGGTCTGAGGAATAAAGGAATTTTTATTTATATTTTTTTCCTCATTTGCTCCTAAGAGAGAAGAATTATTTCCAGAGAAATTTTAGTCAAATGTGATTTCCATGTAATGCCTGCAGATTTGGGTTTTTTGACATGAGATTTAATAAGGCAGACAGGGAAAGCAATTTCTCTTTAATTTACAGCAGAGCTAATAGTCCATCTCATAATTCTTATGCAAAACAGGAGCCTCTTTCCGCCTCCCAAGGGAAATATTTAATAGCAGGAGGCCGTGGTGAACTCTTGTATTACTAAGATTTTACTTCATATACAAACAAAGCTACAGAATACACAATGAGGTATTACTGCAGAGGAGACAAACCTTTCAGATTTGTGCTAGAGCTTTACCCTCTATGTGCCACTGTGCTCACTGCCTGCATTTGAGCTGCAGATGCAGAACACCTCGTACAGTTAATGGGTTTTACTCCTTTACCTACATGGAGGGAGACAGTAGACAAAAACAGGCAAAGCTTAACTCTATTCCAGTGACCCAACCAGCTGATGTCAGTGTATTTCCCTGGGATTAAAGACAGTTACTGCATTACTGCAAAGTTTTCTTGACTCATTCCTTATTTGAGATTCAAAGGTAAAGCCCAACCTGGCCGTGTAGCAATTGGTAAAGTACCTGGGTTTTATACTGCTTTCACATAGCGTATTCAGCCTCCAGTCTGCAAACTGATCATTTTCTTCCACAAAGGTCAGAAGACAGGGGAAGAAAAGAAAATTCCCCAAGTCTCAGGCCACCTAACTCCTACACTAACATAGCTGCTGAAAGATATAATGAGCAGTCAGGTGTACCCCATCTGTGCAGTTTCCAAGGGGTTTTTGCCATCACTATTATATACACCTGAGCTTATTTGCACTGGGGCTTGCTTTCTTGCTGACATTTTGTTTGCAATTTGCTTTTTATATCAAACCAAAACAAATACCTAAAACTGCATGGGGAAAAAAAAAATCTGTTTTTCATATGTGAAGGAAATGAGTTGTCCCTTTATCTAACAAGAGCGATTATGAAGGAGAAAACATTAGTAATAGGAGCCAAATCCCATAGTCTAGACAGTAGTATCTGCTGGACATATTTGTTTCTTTGTTTCTTTTGACACTTCTGCCTCCCATGGATTACTCATGGTTCCTCATCCAACGCAGATTTACCTCAAAACACCTGACAGTATTTATTTTCTAACCACCACCTTCTCAAACTTTTTGTTTTATAAATATCTAACTGTAAGTTTCCATTTTCAAAACTGCTTAATGCAAGCAGTGTGCCATTTCTGAGTGTGGAGCAGTTCACAGTAGCACAGGAATCCTGAAATTCACTGTCTCCTTTGACTCGCGTGAATAGTTCACAAGGGTTAACATCCCAAGGCATAAGATGAAATATTTTCGATGGTAAACATTGAAAATATACTTGGAATGTCAGAAATTACTCCTTTGAAACATCACCTTTCAGAGGTTTCCTTTTAAAACAATGCAGTGAAGGATCAGATGTCATAGGGTTATAAACACTGTCTCTGAGTGTTTGTGCCAGTAGCTGGTATAACATGGCTGCAGGGGCATCACCCTTCACTCAGTGGTACTTGAGCTCCAGGGGCTTTTTATGTACCTTGCGAGTCACTAGTGCATAGTTCAGAATACAGCTGTTATATTTCCCAGATGCCTCCATTTCCAACAATCACCAATACATTTTTCATTGCACTTGATAAATATTGAACCAACTTACAGAATATTCAACAAACAAAATAATATAACTCAGGAATAAAAAATTCAGGTACCAGATTTTCACGCACTGTGACTCACGCATCGCATTCTTAGGTGCTTGTTTGCACCTAAGAACCAGCTGGGGGTTCTGGCTTTGAACGTTAGGTCTTGTAACAGCAAACCAATGTGTATTTCATGCATCACCTCTAACCTTTTCTCTATATCTCCTTTACAAAACTACTTTACCTACTGAAATTACAACCATTTTATAAGCTTCATCAAACTGATTATTCACTTTAACAATAGCCTCACTCTAGCAAGCCTGCCAAGACTAAAACACACCACCAGTAGGTCATGAACTATCCCTAACAGTCGATAGCAGGAAAAAAAAAAGACAAACCCAGAACTAAAAGAGTGTTTGTTTGCACTGTGACTATCTTGGCATAACACTTTGTTTTTACAATATATTTCAGGAGGAGTCGTAGGCAAGACGTGAGACATGGAAACCCTCTGACTCAGTGCCGAGGTTTCAACCTGAAAGGTACTATAATTTGGAGATCCTCATGCTATATAAAGAACACGTGGCTTTCCTCTGTGTGATTCATCATAACTCACATTATCTGTGTGGTTTACTGGTAAAGTATAATTATTTTCCAAGTCTAAGTTTTGTTTTGATTTTAACATTTTTCCTGGCAATTACATGAAACTTGCCTATATATGATAGTGTGATGAACCATGAAATATATAGTTCAGCACACATGAAATGAGAAGCTGACAGACAGTGTTTACTAGAAAAAGGTCCAGTTGATTTGAGGGCTTTTCTGCTTCTAAATATTTTCAGTGTTTATTAATGCCTCTTCATGCATTTAATTCTTGGACCTCAGAATTATTCTGAGTATTTGACACAATACTGAGTTTTGCAGTATATCTTTCAGAAAACAGCAGGTTCTAGGCCTGTCTTTTGAATTATGATTATTCCTTTTCCCCTTTATGTGCGAAAATAAACCATTCCAAATCCCTTTATGAAGTCTCTTCCTTTGAGCTGTGCAACTCTTTAGGCAGCTTGGCACTGAATGAGTGGACAAGGGAGCCAACACTGCCCTCCCAGCTACCACTTTCTCCAGATTGATGGAACCCAGTCAAATATGGCCAAAGTCATACTAATAATAGACACATATATAAAGGCATGTTAATCCTCATCAGCCACATGGATGTGTGAGCTAGACAGTGGCAATGTATGCCATGAAATCAAGGGCACACATTAGAGAATTCTGCTCCTTTCACCTCTGAGTGTGTGTTTCGAAGTGTATTCTCATCTGTACCATCTGGAGACCAAAAAATAGACCTGATGGTAAATTTTTCATTGAATTTTCTGAAACAATGATGTAAGAATTACATGTGAAAGATTGAGTTAATAATAATTCCACTGAAATGGTCTCAGAAGAATCTCCTAAATCAAAACAGACCACCACAGTCAGCTGGGTGTAGGTCACTCAGCCCAAATGTGGCTAATTGTGCTCTAGCTGCCACTCTACAGTGCCAGAGGGTCTTTCCCCATGACTCAGTATTAGGTCATTTATATGAAGCTGAATGGTTGAACAGGTAATTACAAACGATGACCCCACCATTAGAGTATGCACCTGAGCTCTGAGATGCATGTTAAAGCTTGGGCTCAGAATCACGAAGTAACTTGAGCTGCATGTCCCGCCTTGCAGGCATGTGCTGTGACCACCCACCCATTGTCTCTCCCAAGGGTGTGTGTCTCCTCTTTCGATGTGGAAAATGTGAGAATGTCAACTGTCTGCTTTCTGGGCTGAGGGGAGACAAATGTTTAGACCTTGATAGTCTTGAGAAACAGGTTTCTTGTTTTCCAACGTTTATATTTTGGTTTTTTACTGTGGATGTGTTTATAGGTTCATGTGTTCTAGCAACTTCGTAAAGGATGTTTTTATGACAGCATTGGCATATAGCATAGGTAGATGGCACTTGTTTCCCCAGTGGAAAAAAAAAGATTGAAAGAAACAGCAACTTAGACTCTTTGGAAGTAAAATTAAAACCATTTACAGCAAAACTTCTATATTTGGGGAAAAAATGATACGTATCTAAAGGACAAAAGAATAGAGAGTCAGGCAATAGTAAGAAATCTTCCAAGTTCATGGGGAACCAAAATCTTGAAATGGAGACTTTAAAAGGTATAGGTTGCATGTCTTAGAGCTCTCAGCGTGTATAAATGCAGCATTTTTGGCATATTGCAATTTTTAAATAGATGTCAAGAACTAAAAGGCTTGTAAGACTGCTTTTTAAATGTTCTGGTTAATACTGTGTTAGCCCTTATGGCCATTAGAGAAATACATTTGTATTCTCTCAACCTTCTTTTTAGCATGTATAAGTGGTAGTAGTATGGAGTAGGTAAGAAGTTTCATACTGATCAATTAAACAGGTAAAAGTGCCTTTCTGTGGTATACCTAGTTCCAGTGTACATAAAAATAGCACTGTGTTACAGCTCTGATTCTCAGTGTTGCACAGCTACAGACAGGTCAGCCCACAGATAAGCTCTTTGCTAGCTTACAGTCTTTAAATACAAATATTTCCACATTATTCTCCTAAAAGTTACAACTGCTTTTGGTACAATCTCATAAATGTGCTAAAAACCTTGAAGGACTGGAACCAAGCAATGTCTCCTTCCTTTAGTAGGATAGATTCCAGTTTCACCTATCAGCTGATGAAAGAAGCTGAAAAGAATGGAAGATAGAGTCCAAGGAAAATCAGGCTAAGGACTGTGCAAAACCAGTCAGCTTTTAGACATGCAGACCTCTTGGTATTTGCATTTCTCATCATATTTGGTGTCCATTGCTCCTTTCGCAAAACATGTTGTATATATGATGTCAGCTTTTAAATCTGGAAGTGTATGGTTTTCAGGACTAACATTATGATTTATACCAAGCAATGAGCACCTAAAAGTTCCTACCGGTAACTGCCAATTGTTCATCTATTGAGACTGTAAAGGGGCACAACAAGTCCAAGCGATGACATATGCTCAGCACTTGCCCAGGTGTTACTGGAGTGCTATAAATCTGTCCTGTGCTCTGTTGCTGGCTTGCCTACGTACTCACTGCACTTCAGATTTAGAGCCAAGTCCCTTCCTTGCTTTGTAAGAGCAGCAGAGTGGGAAGCCAAATCCGCCCTCTCTCGCCTCCCTGTGATACTGCACGCAGCTGAAATCCACGGAGCCTTCTTTAGGGCATGCTGCTGCATTTCGAGTCATACAACCATATTCCCCCAGCTCGTAAATGGTGAAGTGTGAAGAAATGTATTAAAAGCTTCATTCTCCTTTGGATAGTTCTAGACAGGCATTCTTGTAGTAGTAGAGAATGAGATCGTTTCAGGGAAAAATACCCCTGAGCTCAGTTATCCCATCAGCAGAGCTCACCAGCCCACAGGTACCCTGTTTTTCAGAGCAGACCATGTCAGGTTGAAAACACTGCTATTTGGTGCTGGTTGTGCTTCTTCACATTTCATTTCATTGAAAATTTTGTGCCCTAAATCACATTATTGGCCTATATCAGGATCAGACATACTTCATTTTACCTGTGCTGCAAACATTTTATGTCTGTTGCAAAGAGTTAGTTGCTTTCTGTATCAAATCACCATTCACAGTAGCCTGACCTGTTTTCATTTTCCTTCTAGCATACAGAAACGCTGCAGAAATAGTTCAGTATGGAGTGAAAAACAACACCACCTTTCTCGAATGCACACCCAAATCTCCTCAGGCATCTATTAAATGGCTGCTACAGAAAGACAATGACAGGAGGAAAGAGGTGAGTAAAATGAGCGGTAGTTCATCATGAGTCAGCATCTTATCCACTCCCTGGACCAAAGTGAGGGAACAATTGCATTCCCTCATCTAAACAAGGGCAGGCTTTTCAGTACAGCTGGGACTTCACTCCTCAGCCACAATGATTTCAATCAGACCAGAACAGCTATTACAAAATTCCTGTCAGCCCTTAAAGTCAGGCAACCAATTAATGAATTTTTCCTTCACACCTTATTAATTGCAAACTGAAGGTTTGAAGCACTTAGGACTTCTTATTGATCCAAGGAAATAGGCATAAAATCTGTAAAAATTTATATATATAGCTGTTATATATAAGGCTGTATATAGGCATGAACCTGTATGAAGTTCAGGAAGAAGTCAGCATGCAGTAGCCCTTCTGTGCTATTGAAGAGAGAAAAGCCAAAAGTGGGAGAAATGTGCAGGGTTTCTTTAGCAAGAAACTAGTCCAGGCTAAGAACATGTATTGACAAAAGCATTTCCCCACCATGGTGCAATCACATTTTCCATTACTGCACTCTCTAAGGCTCTCAAGTTTCAGCACTGTAATACACAGTATGATTGTTTATGGGGCATGTGCCTTCCTTAAGTAATATAAAAGGGGAAAAATCCATTTCAAATCCAAGGCAGTTAATATATGAATAAAAAAGAGCATCTTTCAAAAAGAACTATTAAGTAATACAGTGTCTGTTGATAAATTATAAATACTGGAAAGCAATATTCTCATATCAGGCCACTTTCCAAAATCAGAGAGGACTTACAACTCTTTCATGCTGTTTTTCTCACTCACTCTTCAAAGACTCAAGACATGTCCTGGCAATTCAGGTGCAATTCTTTAACTCTTTTCTTCAGCAGAACATCTTCCTTCTTGTTCATATGTTCAGTAACTGTATTTGAATCAATGCAATTTTAAACAACAAAAGACAAACTAAAGCAATCAGTGGGTTAATTACATTTCAAGCTCTCAGATTTCTAGAAATCCTACCTCTGCAATGTCTACAAAAGTTTACAATAACAGAATAGCATAATAAATAAATGAATTCCCAAGAGAATCAGGTATAATGCAAAGTGCAGTGGCAAAATAGAAAAATCATTCATAAAAATACCAGCACTGGTATTCTGTCAGAATGGGTTAAATTAGCAATTTTTATTTCACAGCTGATATGCAAAGGGACATGTGCACAGTCATTCATAGTCAGTGATAACTCAAGAAGCTGTGGTATCTTGCTTCCTTCAGATGATGTGACCATGTCCTGGGACTGTCCAGAGTCTGAAGCCAGAAAGGAAATAGGAGAGTAGAAAAATTGCTCTTGGTTTACAAGTCCCATCTGAGGCCGCTGAGATAAAAACTTTTACGCCAGGCTATAGATGCTGCAGTGCAGACAGATTTCTTCACAAGTTAGCCACAGGAATCTGCTCGAAGTTGAAGTATTTAACTAGCAGCCACCTTGTGTTCAATGTCAGATGAACCCAGTTCTGCATTTTTCCCCCATCAAGTCTCAACAGCAGTCTCTGATGCTGGAAGAGACGTTCTCAGGGATGTAACTTAACGCAGCTCTGCTGTTTGAACATTATGAAAACTCTTCTTTCATGTAGTCTCCAGGTTTGCATCTTTGTCTTCACCCTGATCAAACCTTTTGTAACATAATGAATAAAGTATTGAAGTCATTCTTCAGTGACTCTTGCCTACCTTGAGGTAGTTTCCTAACAGTAGCAATAACAGTGGTCTCTGGGAGATGTGATAAAAGGAAAATATAGTATCTTTAAGAAACCCTTAAAAGAAGAAAGAGGTGTTTGAAGAGAGACTTATGAAGAGGTCCAATACTGTGTTGTTCCGTAACACTTTCTAAAAGGTTCCTTCTGCCTTTTTGCCATTTAGGTCAAGCTGAATGAGAGGATCATAGCTACTGAGCAAGGACTCCTCATTCGCTCTGTCCAAGACAGCGACCGGGGGCTTTACCACTGCATCGCAACAGAGAACAGCTTCAAGCAGACCTTAGCAAAGATCAACTTCAAAGTGCTGGATTCAGAGATGGTGGCCATCATGACTGACAAGTGGTCCCCTTGGACCTGGGCCAGCTCAGTGCGAGCGCTGCAGTTCCACCCAAAGGACTTTGTGGGAGCTTTCAGCCACTCAGAAATGCAGATGATTAACCAGTACTGCAAAGACAGTAGACAGCAAGGTCAGCAGAGGGAAGAACCCCAGAAGATGAGAGGGGACTACAGCAAACTAAAGGCCCTTATCAATAGCAGGAAAAGTAGAAATAGAAGGAATCAGTTACCTGGATCTTAATTTTATTTTGTAGTAACAGATATCTTTGTCCTCACTGTAGGGGGCTTATATTTGTCTATTGAGAACAAATTAGAGCAAATCTGATAAAAAAATTAGATGAAAATTCAGCTAGTCTTGGAAAAGATCCGTCTCCCAAAAAAATGCAGTGTAACTTAACTAAAGAAAATAATTCAGAGCATTTTCTTTCCTAGATGCTTACTGACTAGGTTAGGCTCTGTCCTAGATTCAGAACTGGGTATTCATCTCAAACCAGATTCACCATTAACATCTCAGTATTTAATTACAGCTGAATAGAAGGTTTTACAAAATCAATGCATTATCTTGCAACTCTGGAACTGTACCAACCAGACTGCTCATGAAAGAATCTGGGTTAAGATGCATGCTCAAAGCAGGATGGTACTAAGATTTCCTTGCACTGCATTTAAGAGCATGAGTTTCTTCTTGTTTACTATTTAATATTGGGTTTACAGCTTTCACTCATCGTTCAAATCATGTGAATGAATGCTGATAGGAAGCAAGGAAAGTATAGTAGAAATGTTTCATTCATTCAGAGGTCAAATGAAGGAATGAGTAGGAGAAAAACCAAAATTATACTTTATCAGAGGAAACACTGATTATTGTGCATAGAATGAGTTGTAATAAATTAATAATGAGTTCTGGAATGTAACTTAAAATATCTCTGCTCATATTGATTTTTATTACAATGGGGCATCCTATAACACTACATAGCTTTATAAGTGGCACTAAGCTAACATGAGAATGTTCATTATACACACGGTTTTGAAGAACACCTAAGTGACTTAGGTATTTTAGCTATTTTCAAAGAATTACACTCCATTTATTTTTTTTTTTTCAAAGAAGGGGAGAATGTGGGTTTACTGTATGGTGTTTACTTGGAAATGAATAATACAGGTTATCTTTAATCTGTTCCATGATTAAATTGGAGCTGGTCTGCAATGTGGAAACAAGTCATGAGCATCTTTGAAAGTTTTAAAACATTATTTTTTCTACTGTTTTCTCAAAGTTGCAAATATTTGAACTAGAATTTTGAAATTAAACCGTTTCCATTTTACAGTCTTTGTACCCTTTGTCTTTCCAATGTTATTTTCACAATTTCCTTTTATTTTTAGTTTTCTGCTGAAAATGAGATCAGGAAAAGAAAAGTTAAAAAAAAAAAGAATGAGGTAAAAACAAAAATAAAGAATGGATTTGGGTCAAAATTTATGCAGAAATATTTTTGTTTAAGAAGCAGCTGTCAGGTCTAATAAGTATGTTTAATGGAAAATTGGGTAGATGTTGCATCAAGCCATGCTGGGAAAAGCTATCACTCTCTTTTTTCAAGCAACACCGATGCCAGAAAATAGGGACAAATCCTCCTCATTCACTATATAAGAGTGTTCCAGAAGCCATTGAGTCTGTGTAAAGGAGACAGATAACAGGGATTAAAAGTATGAGTACCTTAGAGAAATTATGGTTTCTTCCATGATCTTTTATGATAGTATACAAAAAATATAAACTAATGCTCAGCTCAAAACTGAGCTATGTTAAGCTCAAAAAAAAAAAATTATATTTCTGTTTAAAAAAAGAGTGAAAATAATTTCTGAATCCAGAGAAGATAAGAAAAAAGTATTTTTTAAAAGTTGATAGTTCCAGCCAGTAGCAGATGGATACTGTATTTTAAAACATAGTTTAAAACAGTTTAATGGGTCTTTGTTGAAACTCTTCGGGCATTATTTTGATTCTGCTTCTATTAGAATACTCTGGGAGTAACTCTACAGCATGTAGAACACCTCTGGGTTTATGCCAGTAGGAATTAAGATCTAGTGCAATTGAGGTAACTCTGGTATTTACCTGATATCTGTTACTTTATCACCACGTGATGCAGAACAGCTGGGGCATTGGCCCTGATTGATCAAACCACTTAAACACTCTCTTTGATAATGGTGGGAGCTCTTTTAAATTGTGTGCTTACTGCTTGCTTCAAAGGGGGTGGCAGTGAATGCCAGCTTGCTCATATATTGTCATCTAGTTAAGTGCTTTCCTTAATCAAGGCCTAAATACATATTTCTGCAACATGTAGCCACTGGTATTTAAAGTCCTTTTTGTGGAAACCATCAGGACACTTTCTCTTTGACTAGAGAGCTTGGTGAGCTTGGATCTGGCCCCAAGAGCTGGCAAAGCAGATTTTGGAGTTAAAAAAAAAAAGGAAAATGAGATGGTTAAGGAAAAATAAGGTTTTTATTTATTTCCTTCCCTCCCCAAAGCTGACTTTCAGTGCAGCAAACTACTCTTATTATTTTCAGGATGGCTGACTTCTGAAGTGTGTAAGTAACAAACCAAAAATAGAGTGCCATAAAATAGAACTACCTCCTGGGATGACATCAGTGCATATACTCTGTATGCTGCCATGCTCTTCCTATATCCCCAGCAGATTCACCGCGGAGTTAGTGTGATATTGATGTCTATTGCGAGGATCATAATTGTTTCCAGATGGAATATGGTGATTAATAGGTATTTAAGGGTACAATTTACCCTTTAAGTGGTTAGCTACAGTGATATTTTAATAGCCCCCCATTAGGCCTCAGAAGTTACAGTTACACTGTTTTCTAGTAGAACATTGGCAATAAGGGATTCCGTTAAACCAATCAGCATAGCTCAGAGTTTCATATGATTATAAAATAATATTTTTAAAGCTGCTTCATATACCATTATTATGGTATGACTGTTTAAGGGATTATACTTAAACTAACATTTTTCCTGCTGCATGAAAACTTCAGCATATATATAATAAGCTTCTGTCAGTGCGTAACTGGTCCAAGCTTCCATGCTTTAGCAGCCTTCCCTTGTGTATAGAGTAGTCAGGAGCCAGATGCTCAGCCGGTATAAACTAATGTGACTTCCTCACTGCCCGTTTAGCTACTGTGGTTTATACCAGCTGAGGGTTTGGCCCTCAGTGTACAGAAAAGACAAACTGCAATTTTTATTTCTTTAAAGCAGCCCCTCTACTGTAGGTAACACCAAAACTTAAGACTGTAATATTGTTTGTGCTATTTAATACTTCCTATTTTGAGGATTACTAAATAATGTATATAATTTTATTCCTTAAGAAATACAAAAGCAAAATGACTTCTAGGCAAAGCTTCACCACATGTAAAGATATGTTCTCTGCTAAGAACTTCACTGTGTACTGATATTTTTTTGGCTATTTTTATTTTGTGTAGTTTGTAAAGTTTGCTGAAATCTTGACCTAACAATGTGTTCTTTGCAGTTGTTGTTACTGTAGATATGCGTGTTTTATTAAGAAAATCTTGTTTTTAAAAAGTGTAGGTATGTGTATAAGTTCCTAGCATGATGAAACTGTCATTACAGTGAATATGCATTATATAGTGTGTAAGAAAGAACAAAATGTAGTTTAACATAGTGCTATTTAATTGAATATCTAAAATACTATTTGCCTGACAAAATAAAGTGTGTTGCAACAACTTAAAATTTTGTTGGTTTCACCTTTATAGATGTGTGTTAAAAAAAACCAATCCCATAGACTTTCTTAAACAAGTTCAAAAAAATACTTGGAGCATCAGGTATTGCAGCTGATGAATTCTGAGCCCTGCTCAGAATTCATGAAGAGTCAGAGATTAATTCTTTCAGACATTATCCCTTATGAAGACCTGGCATATAAGCAGGTTAACTACTAGAAGTATAAAGTCAGTCAGAAATACCTGACTACAAAAGGGAAGTGTAAATACTTTCTGCTTTTGTTCCAGTGTGGAAAACAAAAATCTAACAAAACCCAAGTGCATTCTGTGAAATCCTGCTGATTAAACAAATTGTGTTGTTCAGCTTTGTCTCTCAGTTGGGACTCTCTGAGCAGCTCTGCAGGGGAGGCAAGGCTGGTGGGGCTGCCTGCAGGGAGCCACAGCTCCCTCTTACCCGGGCTTGTACTTGGAGTGAAGTAACGTGCCTGACACCTACAGTATGCTCCTTTTTCCTGCGTCTATCATCCAAGCAGTGTTATTGCTGGTCTTCTTATCGCCTGTTTTTCCAGATGGGTTTTAACCTGAATGCATAGGGCTTCCTCAGTTCTTTGGGATAACAATTAGAAACTCCATGTCACAAATACTGACCTTCACAACAAGGTTCTGGATCGTTAAACTCGGGTTTTGATTTCCCAGATAGATAGGTTCCTGCAAGGCTTTATGAGGTGTGGGTGGATAAGATTACCTCACTCCAGGATTTCAGTACTGGCTGGTCCCTAGATGTGCTGATACTGGATAGTTACCTGCTCAGCACTGAGGCCAGTCTGGGTCGGAAGCTGAGGTTTTGAGAACTCCCACATGCTGTAGGAAATGTTTGGATTAGGCTTTAAAAAAGTTGGACATTTACAGCTTTACACTCTCAGAAACCATTCCCAGATCTGATCCTCTGTCTTTATATCCTGCTCATTTATCTTTTGCTGATCTTCTCCCCCTTCTTTTCCCCCTCCCACAGGGTTTCAGCATGGTTCAACACTTAGTGCTTTGGTTCCTTAGTTCCAAGCAGCGGCAAAACAAGACAAAGGACTTCTCTGGACTTCAGATGTGAAATCTTCAAGGATCTGAGCTTTCTCCTTTGTCTTCTAAATGCCTGTTGGAATTTTCTATTTTATTTTTCGATCTGGGAGCTACTTCTTTTTCTCAGGTCTCTCTTCTGTGACAAGACCTTGCTTAGGTGTCCTTTAAGTGAAAGTAGGATGCAAAACCCACGCAGACTGTTGTGATGCGTGTGCCTATGCAGGATCCCTGCAGCACAGGGCAGTTAGTGTAAGGTGCAGCCTCCTCTATGCATCCACAGAAGCCCAGAGAGGACCAGTGATAGATATTGCCTGCAAAGGAGGCACCATTAACAATGGGGTGGCTCCCAATGCTACAGGATGATTGTTGCCTCTGGAATTAATTGTTGCCTCCAAAATTAAGTCAGCAGATGTAATTCTGTGGAGCAGGCCATAAAAACAGGTTGAGGCATTGTGGTTTTTGCCTAAAGCAATGTGCTGTCTCAGGAGACCAATACTTCTTTATCCTTTGCACCGCAGCTGGCTTGCACCCCTTCTTGTGCACCCCAAGGTGGTCTGGGGAGAAGTGACTTCATGTGATATGATCCCAACTAAAACTACACACAGATACTCACCAGCTGGTTCTAGATAGATATATACATACATACAACTGCCTGCATATAGAGGAGCTTTTCTTTCATACAGTATTTGCTGATCCATTTAGCTTCCTTTAACATTAGTGTATGTTATTTTATACATGCACATAACACACGTTATTTTATATTTTATACATATGTATTTATACATACAAATTTTACACATACATATAACTTCCTTTAATATGTATGTGTAAAAGAACATAAATGTTCGTTTTCTGTTTCAACACGGGCAGAATCAGACCTCGCGGTCCCAAGACATCAATAGTTTGTGTGTATTATCTCTGAGAGCATTTTAAAAGGCACGTAAATGGTCAATAAAAGCCTTTTCTTCTAATCACTCCCCTTTCTAACTTACCTTCTTTTGCACTATCTCAACAAGAATTTCCTTCTAGCATCAGGACACTAGCACAGAGTAAGGAATAAAAAATGTGCTGTCATTTAACATGTCTAATCTAAACTAAAGACTGAGATTTAAAGATGCTTTGGCATTCTGAACACTCCTAGACACAAATTCAACACAGCTGGCTCAGCAGTCAACCAATAATTGCTTTACAGTGATAGACTGTCGTGTATCCCAGGACTCATGATTGGATTCTATATACAGCTTTACAAAGCAAACAGCATTTGTGTATTCTTAGCACTGTATCAGCTTCATTACTCCTGATTTGAATGCCAGCCTTATAAACAAATTTGAATGTTTGCTGATCTCCACATTCAAAACACTTTAGGCCAAGGGATTTTAAAATATCCAACACTTTTAAAAGCCTTTTCTTTTTTTTTCCCTGAAAAAGTTTTAGAAAAAGTAAATTAAAAAATGGCCAGTATTGTTGTCCATGGGAAATGAGAGTCAATAGATAGACTGTTTTCCAGCAGAGCAACTTGCAGCACAGGGAAA
>NW_009932527.1:113571-122428 GCF_000696875.1 Nestor notabilis
TACATTTGCTTAACCTTAGGTTCACAACCCTTTTGGATAGTTGTTGTTCCTTGGTTCCTTGCAGTAGTTCCTTTTCCAGTATCTGCTATCTCTGTCTCCATTTCAAAGGTGCCTAAGACTCATAAGGTTTATACTTGCATTCAAGTTGACATATTATGACATGATGTCCAGGGCATCTTTTCAGGCCTTTTGGTTAATAAGACCTCAGGAGAAATAGAATTACAGATAGTATCATCTGTGTCTGCCTAAGTAGCTTTAACAGTTGATACCATATTTTGGAAAAAACTTACGATTTTTTGAAGGCTTTGCTCAAATCGATGGTCAGAGAAGAACAGGATGCCAGAAAAAAACAGAGCGATGCAACATGCCATGATCCTTACCTGAACACTGTGAACATTGACTAGCATGTTGATATATGATGGAAAAATATGATTCTTTCAGCCTTGAAAGTCCAATTTTTCCATAGGTCAAAGCTCAGCAAGATATATGTCCTTTCATTGCTCACAGCAAGGATTTGGTTGGGCCCTTTCAAGAGCTTTCATGTTCCCCCCTAAATTTTGTTAAAAATTCAACCATGTTCTCTTTCAAAAGCTCTTCTTCCTTTAGAATTTTACTCTTCCTTTTCTGTATGGACTCTACTCCTGTTCCTGAGCTGAACTCAGGCTACTAGTCCCAGAGGGGTTACTTTAATTTAGCTGATTTAATTACAAACCTTGTTCACTCCAATACGCTGAGATATATTACCTATTACAATCTTCAAAAGATGCCACACATCATTTGCTTCATCAAGCTTGTCTGCTTCATAGTGTCAGTTAACAAACAAAATATAAAGAAGTAATTCCAAGATGTTTACAGCCTTTGAGCTATTTGTTTTTCTTGAACAAACAGCAGAACCAGACTACTTAGCTGAATGTATATGTTCACACTCAAAAAACATTTGGGTAATATTTTATTCTGTTTTTTTCAGCACTAAATTCATATTGCAGATTGTTCTTTATGTCATGCCTGAAAATATAAATACCTTAGCTTAAGGATTTTCTTTTGAGGAACTTGAGATAAAGAGAAAAATATCAATATATTATATTAGTCAGATCTATTTTTCAGATTGCCAGTCATGTATAAATATAGTTAAATTACCTGGAAGAGAATGTATTTTGTAACTCAGGTCAATAATCAAAAGAACTAGTCCAAACTATCCAAAACAATAAGGACAAAAAAGTGTTCTTAAGACTGTTTTCTCTGGGGGGAAATATCAGATGCCTTTGCCATGGAAGAGAAAGATCACCTTTATTATCACAGCAACAAATCCAGATGCCTCCTTCATGTATCTGGGGAAAAAAGAGCCCACAGGTTTTCTTCCCTTTCCAAGACTTCTAAGGGTTAGAAAAATTTATGATATTTACCTATATATGGACTTGTCCGGTGCATAGATCTGCCCTGTGCTGCGTCCTCCACCTAGTGATGTCTGGAGCTATCAAGAAATGGTTAAGGTAGAGAATAACATGCCTTATTATCCAAGACTCCAAAAGTAGGGAATAATGTTTGCTGCCATTTGGTAACCACCTGGCCCTCTGGAGCATGCTCATTGTCTCCTGGCACGCAGGGCTGTTGTAGTGTGGTAGACACTGGCCAAAGAGCCCTAAATGGAGTTAAGAGATGGTTCATTTTCTAGTGTTGCTGGAGACCAGCTAGAGATTAACAAAGAAAGAATCGCCTTGCCAGTTTATTCGTTCCTGTCAAGAAAGCAAGCTGTTATTTTGAAAGGAGCTAGCGACACGATGGCAAAAACCACATAAGCTGAACAGAAACTTCCCCTGCATCCTGCAGCCAACTGTAAAGTCAGCCAGCAGAAATCCTGGAAATGGTACAAGCCTTGCTGCATTGAGAGCGCTCGGGTTTGGGTGCCAAGAATAAATCTCACTCTGAGGGAAACCTCTGAAGTAACTGCTGTTGACTGAGCTGTTACTGGCTGTGAAGGCAGAGCTGAGTGTGGCAGACAGTGTCATGCCATACCAGATGCTGCATCCCCACCCTGGCCCCATTTACATCAGGTTTGGCCTTGTCACTGTGGGAAGAGGAGGAGATTGTACAGTCAGTCCCTCTTCCTTTGCCTCAGACTGGCAACTCTGGGCCTCTCCTTTGATTCATGCCAGCTACTCTGCTGTCCCAGAAAGCTGAAACAGCCATAAACACTATTTAACTGGTTAATTAAGTCAGTTCACAGCTGCTTTTCATCACCAGAACTTTGCAAAGCGACCATTGGGTCTAGGCCATTGTTTTAAGTCCCTTCACCAGAACAAAGCCCTAAGTTGCACAAGGACAACTTTGGGACTTTGGCATCCCAAAGCAGGACACAGCACGGGTAAGGTTGGTGCAATAACCAGGAAAGCTCTGATTTGTAAATAATACTTTGTAGTGACCTCTTTCAGCTGTAAGGGAGAGTATTTTTTGTAATGCTTTTTGCGTGCTGCACACCTGTGTTTCACTAAACAGGACAGTCCTTAAGGTACATCATACCTTGAACTTGAAATTTAGCTACTGGAAAAGAGCAAGAAATGTATAATTCACAAAAGAAGTAGAATTCAAGTCAAGGCCATTCATGCTAAAATAGCCTGGCTCTTGTGCAATGTCATAAACTCCTTGGCTAACACACGCATCATCTAGCAATTCCCATCCCCAGATCCTAGGAAAGATCCAGCAAGTACTTCCATGAAGACATACTAAATTGCAGCCCAGTCCAATGTACTCCCTTTCTCAGTTCCTTAAGCCAGGTTCCTAGTGAAAACTCCTGCTGCTGTTAGTTACTCAGCTTGGATGAGTGAAGGTTGAATAAGGCCTGTGGGAATTGCCTTTCAAGGAGTCACGCTCAGTGTCCTTTTTCCTCTGTCCAGGGTCTTCTGCATTTGAAATCTTTCTCACCACCTGATCGTGGGTGCTGTATATCTTCTCTTCATAAATTCATTCCAACTTGCTGAGAGGAACACTCATTTTTCTGTGTTATTTATTTTAGGTTACTATGGCTATAGTAACCATATACAAACTCAGGATATTGCAAACACACAGTAACGAGAAATTATTCAAAAGGTATATTTAAAAAATATAACTATAGAAAAACAGTCTTAGTAGTATTAAAAAAAAATCAAAACCAAAGACAGAATTAAATAGTCCCCTACAGATTCTGGCATTATGCAATAAAAGATAAATTAGAATGCACCCCACCGTTGATTTTGTTTACTAAATCTCTGTCAGAACTGTGACAATTTTATTCATCTCTGTCATCTCCATAGCCCAAACCACTCAGATCCCCAAATAACTGATTTATTTCCTCCACACGGAGTAATAAGTGAGATGAGATAGATAACTAAATAGTTTCTCCACTGGAAGTTCTCTTTTGTGGGAAGAACAATGTTTTTTTTCAGGAGTGGATGCAGCCCTGAACCAAGCCAGAGGACACACTGACTTTGCAACTCTGGCTGCCCTGTAACCATGCTGATTAGTCCACCAACTGTACCAACACCATTAACTGCCAGTTTGATGAATTGTGACAGTCTGAGCCTGTTTGCTGACTTGAAGTTGCCTTTGAAGTTGGCTAGGTGGTACTAGAACACACTCCTGCATTACATTAACAAGCATATGGCTCATATTCTCCTTACTGTTGGTCAGAGACTACTTAAAACTTGTTGTTACAGCATGCCTCCACGCTTAAAAATTGTAAAATGAGTCAGTTCTACAGTCCAGCCCTGGAAATTATTGACAGTGCCCCATTAACTGAATATTGAGTTGATTTTAAGGACAGAAATTAAAAAAATAATAATATTTAAATCCCTTCCATTACTATAGTGTACAGCTGCTTGGCAATGTGCTGGTGTTTTTGTCTCTGAAGCTTATTTTGTCTTCCTCAGTACAAGAAGTTGTACCAGTCCTGGGGTTTAATTTTCATTGCCACCACAAATCCTGACCCTGCTCTCCCTGGCTGTCTTTTCAGGGTGGTTCTCTGTTTTTGTTTGTTTGTAACTCACTGGGGTCCACCAACTGAAGAAACATGTGATGTAATTAATATGGGAGAGCTGCAGAGATGTTTGAGCACAGCCTGAATTTATATTTTCATTTGGCTGGTCAGAAAATTGGTTACAATTCAAAATGAATGTGTCATCCCAGCTCTCACTCTCCGTTCTGTGGGCAGCTACACACGCACAGCAACAGCTGAAATGAAAATGTAAGTCTCTGAGGATATTTAACCTCCAATATATTCAACTTCTCTTATCACCACTGACCCCAAATTGCATACTGGCCTTTCCACAAAGATAAGAAAAAGAAGGATTTGAAGTGCTGAAAATGAATTATAGCAGATAAACGCAGTGTGTACCAATACAGTCCTAATATTCTGCTTGTAAGCAAACGGTTGCTGGCATTTTATAACTAGTCTTGGGAAGATGATTTGGACCTTTGCGGGTACGTGCTTGCTGGCTGCTGTAAAGCCTGCGGGAGCAGCATGCCCAACACTGCACAGCAACTTCCAGCCACACAAGAAAGCTGATCACAGCTCAGCCATTGCGGTGAATGTGTTTGCATGTTTGCAGAATAGCAGGACATTTTGTTTTCCCTCCAATCTGAAAACTCAGAAACAAAGAGATGTATTTTTGCAGCCCATGTGCTGGAGAAAACACAGAAAAGAAGAGAACTGATACAGAGAAAATGCTTTTCTGCTAAGGTAAATATTGATGCAGCTGTTTATTGCCCTATCTACTGAGAAAAACAATACCTCTATTAGAACAAAGGATTTTCAAATAAACATTAACACACTTTCTGGAGGAGTAGGTTTCAAATTATTTCAGAAGAACCTGTGTTGTGAATGCTGAACTTGTTGATTCATTCATGTGGGCTTTGCTGTTGTCAGTCCTCCCTCTTGAGCAAGTGATGTTGAACAAGTCTCAGGCCACAATGTTGGGCTGCTCTATGTAGTAGGCACTGGGTTGGATTTTCAGTGCAATCTGTACAAAAGGGAGGTTTCAATGCTCAAAGAGAGCACTGTGCTGGTTTCTCTGCCAAGTGACCGTCCTGAGCACTGTGTTATTGAGAGTTGTAAGATTTCTTTTTCCTTTGTTCTCTTTTCCATGCAAAGCCAACAATCCTTAGCAAGAGAGACTTAGATCCCCCCTGCCCAAGATGCAATGAGGGAGCTAGCCTCAAACTGGTGGAGAGAAGCGGTTTAAAATCTCTTCTGGTTGGGGAGAGATTGGCATTTGAGTTAGGCCCATGACCTGTGACTGAAAAGGGAGAAGGATAGGAATCTTTCTCTTGATGTGCTTAAGTGAGGTTTCAAATAGTCTGAGAACAACTACAGGCTCATGTTTTGTAACTGGAAAAATATCTTTTATGGAAATCCTCAAAACTCCCAAGACCTTAGGTAATAGGTGTGCTTACATGTGGTCAAATGAAGCTTAGCTTCAAGAAGTGTCACTTAGGTCAGGTGGGAGTTCTGATCAGTTCACAGCCAGATGAAGAGGCAGTTCTCCTGAAGCTAGATCACATGGCACACATACCAAAACCAAAACCAAAACCTCCTCTTTAGTGCTGGGCAGCCCTAAACACATCAAATATCATGAGAGGAAACATTCATATGAACTACTTCTTTCAATTCCTTGGTCAAAGGGTTGGAAATAAGCCTTTATTATTTGTGGTATATCTCATCTCAAGCCTTAAGGTTAGAGGAATCATGACTCACAAGTACCTCTTTTTGTTCATTAACTATAAAGAGGGTATGATGTGCTGGTATTATAACCATATATAGCTTCTGGTAATATAATGCACGTAGCTAAGCTTCAGTGTATCCGCCTCCTGGGATACTGAAGAGTCAAGCACTAGAATGGAGGAAGAGCAGTAACACCAACACCATGGACCAACCAAAAGTCTTCATAAGTGCCAGCCCACTCAGGGGTGTGCACTGGGACATGTGCACAGCGAGTGTCTTGGGTTGATTCCCTTCTTCCCTCACATTTGTGTGAAAGGCAACATACTCTGAAGAGTATGAACCTCCTGTGCATTGCACTGCAACAGTGCTTAGAGGCCTCAGGTCAGAGCAGTGGTCTTTTGCTCTTGGCCCTCTTCACATCAATAGGTCAACAAGGCAGAAAAGGAGCCACAGGGCAAGCAGCTGAAAGGCTGCATTGAGGACTGAGTTGCTTGACTCTGGTAGATATACCTGGATGTTCATTGACCTCTCTGTGCTGCTGGGGAACTGCTCCCAGGAACTGCCTCCTCCATCCTTTCCAACTTCCAACCACTATAAGCAGAAGGGATGTACAACCTTAATGTTCTTTTCTGAAAGTAATTCAGGCTGCCCTGCACACCTCTATGACAACAGCAACCCACCTGATCCAACTTGATTTTAAATTATCTCATTTAATTGCAGGAAATGGCCTTTGGCCTTATGCCTCTGCTTTTAAAAGGATTGCTTCAGCTCCAGTCATTATATTTATGCATGAGCCACCCACTTTGATATGGAAATTGCTGCAGCCCCAGGGGATTTCATTAAGTAATTAGGGAGGAGGGCATATAATGTCATTTGCGGTAACTGGATCTGCAGAGCCAATCAATAAGTGACCATATGTGCATGAATCAGAAGCACTTCGATACCCTTAGCACCCCTGTGAAAAAAACAATGCAAGAGGGATCTCCTTTATCTGTGACACAATCTTGTGGTCTCAGGCATATTTTCGTTGCTTAAAAGAATCGCACGAGCCATGCTGTCATATCAAACTGCACAAAGCAGGCAGATTTATTGTCTGCCTGGAAAAGCGTGGCAACCAAAAAGCTTTGCAGTTCCAAGCCAAGGGCTTGACAAGCACTGCAAGAATAAAACCTGCTTTATATCAGAGATTTCATAATCAGGACATGTTTTGCATTTATATTCCAAGTTTGCTACTCTTAAAGGTCAGTTTTGTTCTGAGTCTGAAAGAAATTTGTGGTATTAAGTGCTAATGCAGCTGTAAATACTGCTTTCTAGCTTTTTTTTCTTTTTACTTTATTTTTTTCCTTCTGTTCTGTTGGCTAAAACCCTAAACAGCTGGTGTTTGCTAGATTGCATTCTTAGGGTGAAGACTTTGTCCTACACACAGAGAATGTGTTCATTCCCCAGGAATCAAGTGACCACACCAGAGCTAAACAATACATATAGCATACAATTTATTTTGTACTGTGATTTCTCCAGATGCTGAAAGCTGGTACATTTATTAACTTTTGACTACAAACCACTAATTTTCAGTAGAAAAATACATGCAAGAAAGAGCAAAACCTTTTACTGGCAAGTGTTATTTGGAACTTTGCTTAATGTTTGCTGCTTTCACACCTTCTCGTTTGCAACACTCAATCTCTAAATATAGAAATGACATGAGATGAGTTTTTATTTGCAAGAAACCTTTCATTAAGGCAAAGTGTCTTGAAACAACACTGACTGCACTAATGGAAAAATTTCCATCGAATTTGCAGGAGCTGGCATAGACCACCTATTTGAAGGCAGACCAGGTCACCATTTGCAGTAGCTCATGCATGGGTTGCAGACCAGACCTGTGCTATTTAAATGGCACGTATTATAGTCTATATAGTCTAGCTGTGGGTTTTACTTATCAGCTGCTCTTTTGGCTGAGGGGGTATCAGTAGGCTTCATGATTGATCAGCCTGGGGTCACATTTGCAGGGCTTTTTACAACCGAAACAACCTGACCCTTGGGCCCAAGGTCCAGAGGTAGCTGACTGTTATTTAATGCCCACTGAAATTAATATGACTTATAGGTGTAAGCAGTACTTCGCTTTTGAATTCAGTGTGTGTGAAGATTTAAGCTCTGGAAGACAGGACTGCTGCCTGAGGGAAGTGCAGGTCCACCTGCAACCACCAAGAGCTGGAACTGTGGTCTGGAAAACGAGTAAAGGATTCTTATCCTTTGATATCACAGTTACAGAATGCTTCAATCCTTGCAATAAATCTGTGACTCTTTTCAAATCCTTTTCTTAATCCTGTAAAGCTCAGAAACTGATGGCATCTGAAAATGCCTGTGCCCTTTCTTAGCAGAAAGCCAGGGCCCATGGTCCTGCCAGCCATCGAGGTTGCTCAAAGTCTCTGCAGCTCCCTGCACCAACATGTTGCCCCATGCTCTGACCAAACTGTTAGCACACACTGAGTAAATACACCGTATGGAATAGCCCTGGACACATACTGAAGCATGGAGCTCTTCAAGCAAAGGGCCTTGTGGCTATTTAGAGATATTATCAGATTGAATACATCCAAGACATGTTTGCAGGTCTTTTCCCCTATAGCCTTCACTTTCATTTTGTTGAGTTATGGTGGTAAAGTTGGTCAAAAGGGTGGGGCTGCACCCAGCTGAAGGGCCATGGTATGTATAACCTTCTCCAACGTGTTTCTGTTGCCTCACTGCCAGTTATGTGACTTTACCACTCTGAGTAGTTGGGGGTTTCAGGTAGGGCTGGGCACACAGCTGGAAAACAGTTGTTATCAAAGCAATGGGTGGTTTTCAAGGACGAAGTGGGTGAGGAGGGTGTGATGTAGTATACAACAACATCCTGGGTGTGTTTGCAGATCACATAATGGAGAGTTCCAGCCTTGTCAGGAGGTACAATTTTACTTTTTGTTCTTATTTATGTGGGTGTATGGTTACCATGCCATGTGTGCAGCAACTGTCTGCTTCACAATACGGCTTTTTGCATGTTTGCTAGTCATCATTGACTGCCTGGAGGAGCCACCAACAGCCACTGCTGGGCTTGGAGGAAGCAGGCCCATGTGTCGAGGAGAGGGAGAAGAGTATTTTATATGTCAGCAAGTTGGTGTGGTCCCTAGTGAGTCA
>NW_009932527.1:122459-127960 GCF_000696875.1 Nestor notabilis
ATTATTTTATATGTCAGCAGCTGTGTGTGCTCCCTGGTGAGTCAGCAGCTGGAGATGAATTCATGCAATGGCAGCTGCCTATGAAATCTTCTTTTGCAAAGCCAGTAATGGAGAAAATTTAGTACACATTGCATGTTTGTCATTTTAACACGCCTCTACCACCTACTCAAACCTGGAAATGCTCTCCCTGCCCTTCAGGCACTCAGCATGAATGCTTAGTCTTTACAAGGGATGCCAAGCTACAATCAAGCTTCAATCCAGCAAGGCATGCTGCAAAGCTCATTTGGAGAGCTAATTAGATAATGGATACAAGTCTCTAAATCACTTAAAACACAACAACACAAAAGCCTTCAGTATGGTACCAGCTCCCCAAAGGATCACCTCTGTGCCAAGCTTTGTTTGTATGGGTAAACCTATTGAAAACTCATTTTTCTTCAGCAGAAGGCAGGTGTGCCAAAAAGCAATTTCAGTCAGTAGTCAAATGTAGAGATTTCCTGTTTAAAATATATGAGAAGACCAATGAGGTAATTACATGTATGAAAAGGCCATATGAGAAATTTTATACTAAATTACTGTAAAATTTAGGATGAAGTCCTCATCCTAAAATTGTTAGAAGAAACTTCCATAACATAGAGTGACGACTGGACACACGTTCAATATCTTGCTCATACCAGATGTAGGCTAGTCAGCTGAAACTGTATCTTCAGGACATCCACACATGCATATTGCAAATACAGAGAGGGAAACCAGAAGAAGAAGCCCAGCATTTGACACCTTGTCTGTTTAGCAACAGAGCTAACTTCTGATGTAACATCTTGGTCCTTATTTCTCTGAGAAAAACTTAAGAGTATGCTTCTGACTCTCCGACCTCATAATTCAAGTTCTCTCTGAGCATATAATTCAATTGATTTTGAAAAATAAACTGATCATTCATCATTGTAAAGGGTCTCCTGAGTGTTACAGTAAGTGCTTTCACCTAAATATTAGGATGTCATGTCACCGGGATAAGAGATCATAGCCCACAGCTTCTCAGGCACAGACTCCAACAATTCTTTTTTGGGGAGCAATTATGTATAAAAACCTACGTACATATACACATCATCCATCCCACACATCCACAAATAATCAGTGCTGGGAATCAAGGTGGTCAAACCCAACAAAATATTATTGACTATATCATCAATTTTAATGTGATCAAATTTCAGGGGTGACTCAAAATGTCTTATCTCTTCTTCGAAGTATATCAATTGAAAAAAAATGAAAATAAAAAAAATATTTTGTGAGAAACCTATTTTTGAGAAATCATTTCAATAATCTTTTATATTTTTAATATTTTTAGTCTTAAAAACCTGCTCACATAAGGAAAACCATGTAAAATTAGGTTTTTTACTAAGCTTGATTTTCTAAATGAAAGAGAGACTGCTATCCAATCTTCATAACTCCAGGAAGTGTATGTATGTTGTACTTAAAGACAATAAATACACACAGATGAATGCAGACTTTATTTCCAGGAATAGTGGACACAGTGGTCTACCCATAATTTCAGGTAGGCCTGATCATCTTGCTGAGGTGCTGGTTCTCAGCAGGGTTTGCATTATTAGCTTGACAATGGAGATCAGGAATGGCTCATAACCTGCTCACTCAGAAAACCCTACAGAACACCCTGTAGACATGTTTTAGAAGGTAGGCTACAAAGTCAAGTTTGCAGTTTACATGATTTTTTTAGTTCCTGTCATTCAGGGCTGCGTTTGTGGGCACCCTCTTAATTGGGTGTTGTTATCATTGGTGCAATATGTTATCTCAACCTATAACTATCTAGCTAATTTCATTGCAATATGTGTGTTGTACCTGGAAACAAACAATAGAAACATAACCTCCTTTCTCTACAACCAAATCTTTTCCTGCGATGAAGTCAGTATACCTAATGGCTAGAGCCTTGCTTTAAAACAGAAAATCTGGGATGGATGCTGTAACCATATTTAAGCAAATATTTTAAATACGCAATTGCACAAATAGATACAGAGACATATCTGAACATGTCAGCATTGTAAGTAAAACTGAGCTCAGATGCTCGAGCAGGTCATGGTCAGATGTCTTTGTACCACAGGAAGCAGAGAGAATCAAAGAAGATGAGGTTTCTGGATGGATAATGGGGATATTAGAGCAGAGGATTCTTGGAAAGTGAGAGCTTTTGTTCCGATGGTATATTAAGGGGCAGCAATTGGGTTTGCTGAGCATAAAGGTCTTGCACACTTTCTCATGTCTTTCATCAGGGGTGGCCAGCCTGGCTCTCTGAGCAGGCACCAGAGTCTGCAGCATCTGGCAAACTGCAAGTTGCGCATCTTTCTGTCGTTCACTGGCCTGAGAGTACATGATGTCTCCAAGTTCAAATATTTCACCATTTCTTTATAAACTGAAACGTAACTTCTCTAAGATCATCTCTAAGAGCTATTTGTTGCGGAAGCCATACTCACATAAAAATATACATAAATATATACATATCATCCATCCCACTCACATATGTGAACGAATTAGGTAACTGTTGTAGCACCACCACGCTGTGTGAGGTGGTGACCCAATGCTTATATTATGCTCCGGATTAATGCCATAAAAAGGGCTGCAGCTGAAGTCACCGCGTCCAAGTGCATCCACCCAAAACCCGGTGCAGGGCGAACCGCTCCAGGCTAGGGGTTTGGAGAATTTGGGACAGTCAGCCTAAATATTGCATTGCCATCTAGTGCACATCGCCGAAACTGCATGGCGAGGGCTGGAAGTGAAGGTGCACACCACTAAACGTGTATAAAAGGAAGGGTTGGCAGAAATGTTCGGTTGGAGGGTTATTAAGTAACGGCAGCAGAAAGTCCTAATAATCCCCAGCTTCCCTCTTTGTTTTTCTAAAGAAGCAAAAATCAATGTTGTGAGAGAACAGAAACACTCTCAGCCTTTCCAGTTTCCTTTTCTGGGTGTAGGACTACCCAGGGAAGTGCCCTGTGTGCTCCCTCCCTACAAGTACAGAAAGCTGCAGGTAAGCCTCACAGAGCGTTTCCTCGTTTAGCTCAGTGTTTGCTTGCAAATAGAATGCAAACATGTCACTCATTTCTCATTCAAAATTATTCACTGTTTGCATTTGGGATTGCTCCATGGTTTGCACATTACTCCTACACTGTGAACAGTGACTCAATGGGTTGTAAAGCATTGATCCCTGCCACTTCTGTCACTTCTGTGCAGCGTTCCCAAGTTTTGCTGCATGGGTGCGTGTGTACCAAAAGAATAGATATTGTCATACGTGTAAAACACACATTTTTATATCTAAACATGCAATTCAGGGTTTCAGGCTGCAAGAAAGTATTTGTTCCTAAGCACTGTTTTAGAACATGCAAGAAGTGGCTATAAAAAAATTATAAGAGATTAGCAAGAGTAGTAAATAGAAATATGTTCCTGAATTGCTTAGCTGGGTATTCTTTTCATTCATTTCTCTCTTCTCTCTACAAAGAGGTGTAGGGAAAAAGGCTCAGGCATGAAGCAACAATAGCAAAGGATTTAAGTTTTAAGCACCTCATCCCTTATCTATGAATAAGGTGACTTGGCTGCTCAGCAAGGAGGATTGGGTACCTGAGATGGGGATACTCAAAGGCTAGCTCTGTCAGAGGGAGTCTGCCAAAGCTGGCTGGAAAGTCATGACAATTATCTGTGATTTTGTAACCTCCTATACTCATAACCTCTCTTTCTGCCTTGTTTTCAACCCAGGAACTTCGTTAAAGAGCCCAATCGTGAAAAAATGTAGCTATGGAAAGAGATTATAAAATGATCTAGCAGGACTTCCCACATGACATGCTCTGGGATATTTGAGATATCCATGAGGGACGAGTGGTATGATATGGACTCTGGGAGATCAAGTCCTTCCTTAATTAGCTGCTAATAGAAAACCTAAGTGTCCTGAGATAGACTGCGTTTATACAGTTAGGCAATTGAGACTGTTTGCAGCATTCCTGTTGTCCCTGTTTTGCTTGTACATGTGTATGGCACGCATCCACACTTGGTAGGGTACCAGCAGTGAACAGTTGGGAGGCTGGTGGGCAACAAACTCTAGTGATACGATGTTCCTCATGCCCCAACCTGTGCAATGCCCAGGGACTGCCGTGTTCAGCCACGTAGTCCTCCCTGTGGAGCACTGAAGCCTTCCTTTCACTTTATAGCCATCTGCCTGCACACCCCTACCTGCATCTGCAGCTCTTCTCCCTGTCCTGGTCTTCCAGAGCACTCTTATCCTTATTGCATTGCACAGAGACACACAAAAATTGCTGTTATGGATGTTCATTTGGGCTTTGCCATGTGAGTTGCACTTCCTTCCTCCCTCTACATTTCATTCCCCCATTCATAATTTGCACTTTAAAGCCATATATTAGGGAGCAAGTAGAGCATAGTAGATAAGAGCTGCTCAGATAGACAATTAACATTTCCCAGTAATGTACACCCAAGGCTTAGCAGCCAACTAGAGATGCAAAATCTGATCCAGATCGAAGCATGTGTCAGTCAACTTTATTAGCACAATGAGGGAGGGAAACCAATGGCAAGATCAAGACAAAGCTGCAATTACTTTTAAAATAGTATTTGCAGGCATTGCTCCACTGGAAAGGATGTCCTGAAGAGGATGCTCATCTGGAGTGACCTCTGTAAGTTCTCATCTGGGTTGGCTGCTTTAAAGAGCATTCCCTTTCTTTATCCCTTCTCTATTTTGCCCTTCCTTCCCTTGTGCATTAGTTTTTGGTTGGCCTACTTCTGGGTTTAACCCAGTAAGAACTAAAACCAGAATAAAAAGTGTCCTCTGTATCTCAACCAGTACCCATAGAGCCAAGGTTCCCTTCATCTTTGTGGATTAGCAATCACCTTCCTCTAGCACTTTAGCTTTATTTGAAGGAATATAGTATAGTATCCTTTCTTATTTCTGGTGACATCAACTGGCAGAGGATGCAACGGTGACTTTTAGCCGGTATTACTTTTAACTGCCTCTGCTGAAATGAAGCGGGAGAACTTGCGAAAAACTGTATGTCCTTTGGGTGGCGCCTGCTGCAAAGCATTTAGTTTCTTTTATTACGCAGTAGAACGGAGAAAAGTCCCAGTCCCGTGCTGACTGGGTGGGCTCTAAGTCCCTGGCTCCTTTGGATACTGCTGGGAGAGGGTCAGAGATATCCGGTATGCAAAGAGGGAACACGGAATAGAAAATGAATAGCATCTATTTGTAAGTGCATTTTGCATTTGGTAAGTGTGAGCCATTTGCCTTTCTGATTTTGGGGTTTATACGACTACTTAAAAAAAAAAAAAACCCAAAAAACGAACAAACAAAAAAAAAACCAAACAAAGGAAAAGCTGTAAGCATATTTTATACATAATTAATTTTATTATTTAACATTTTATATATAAAAGTATATCATTTATACTTAATAATTATTATAATAATTTGATAATCATTAGTTATAAATTTATTAATTTTTAAAGTACTG
>NW_009932528.1:0-232 GCF_000696875.1 Nestor notabilis
TGGTCCGTGGACTAAGGAATGATATCTCTTTTTAGGTGCGGGTGTTGGTTAAAAGAGACAAAGGTGATGGTATACTGAAAAATGATGTGGGATCTGATCATGATGTGAATGGTATGGAATAAGGAGTGGATAATGTCCTGGGTTAAGCTATAGCAGTCATTTTTTCTCCTTCTTAGTAGCTGGTGCAGTGCTGTGTTTTTGACTTTCAGCCTGGGAACAACACTGATAACAC
>NW_009932528.1:526-8478 GCF_000696875.1 Nestor notabilis
GTGGTTTGTATTATACCTTAGTTACTGGACTGCTGTTATCTCAACCTGTGGGAGGTACATTCTTCAGATTCTTCTCCCCATCCTTCTGGAAGCGGGGGGGAGTGAGCGAGCGGCTGCGTGGTTCCGGGTTGCCAGCTGGGCTTGCACCATGACACAGACACATGTAAATATTGATTATTTTGGGGGTGGGGGGGAGGAGGAACAAAACCCCACAACAAAAAAAACTCCAAAAATAACAATGACAAAAAAACCCCAAATAAACAAATCTCCACTAGATTAATTTACGATATGATATTGAAGCCCTGATGCACATGGCCTTAACTCTAATTAAAATAATACTTCAGAGAAACCTATGAAACAGTCTCTTACAGAAATGGTAGGAACTAAAACATCAAACAAATTATACATTTAAATAATGTTTTCTAAACTCATGTTTCAGCTATGAAACAGTTTTTAGAGTGCCTTTTTTGAAATGAAATATGCATCGTTAATATTTTCTTAAAGTTTCTGTATGAAACTTGCATTTACTGGAAGTCTTATGAATTGCGTTAATAATGCAGTGGCCATGGAAAAGTGCTTTTTATTCCCCTTTCAGGTCCTTTTATAAAAATCTGCAGCCTAACTTTATGTGAGGATAGCCTTTATTGTAAGTGCATATTCTAACAGTACTTTTGATTGGTACCTTGCCTATTTTGTTTTTCTCTTCCTTTGTTCTGACTCTTTGTAGGATTAACTTTTTTTCTGGGAAGTGGAGTAAGATTAACATGATCACTGCTTATCTAAAGCATGTTAGAATCCCAGAATGAGAAGTACTGCATAAGTGAGTAGAAATATTAGTTGTTGTGACAGCTTATTGGAAATGGTTAGAGTACAATGTCTTTGTTCCTATTGGTAAAAAGATCCATATTATTATTATTCACAGCTGGCAGGCACAATCAGTGTAATGTGAAACAGTGTACATATCTCCTTTGTTGCACTACAGGATTGGGTCGGAGTGGTTTTGAACATTTTTATTAGCTTGCGAATGCTGCGACCCTTTCTGAGTGGTAGAACTGAAAAGATAACGGAGCTTTCCTGCACAGGGATTACATTTATTTACATGTGAAGTTTGCTGCCCATCATTCTATGTTCCTTGGGCCTTACAGCAACTTGGTCATACATATCTATAGCATCAATGCGATTCCAACTATTTAATTGGTTACTTAGACAAATACCTGTGGTGTATTTTTACTTAATGAAAGCCTCTGCATCAATCTGTTAAGAAAAAAAACAGGTTTTAGTGAATAGAAAGTTGTTCCTTGTTAATTGTCTGTGTTTGAACTCTTGAGTTCTTGAACTGTTCCTCGTAGTATGTAATAAAATACAGTACTGGTTGTCTAAAGATTTTCAGCATTAATTGCACTACTGACAATGAGCTCATATTTTGTTTGCTATAGGAATAAAACAACTCGCCCACAAACATTTGCTTCATAGAAATTACTTGCTCTGTTATGACCTTAGCTTTTTCCTGGAATATTTCCAGTGATTTCAGTGGAGTGACCCCAGGAATTTTCCTTCTATATTCCATCCACCTCTCTAAAGTCTGTGTTGAATTTGTAATCTTCTTTATATTTTGTAAATGGAGTAATAAATACTGGAAATCTGAGATTTGTGTGTACATTTTTACACAGTCAAAAAGAAAATGTACTGTCTTTTAATTAGTAGGAAGTGTGTCGTTTTCTAGTTTTCTTCTTTTAATCATTATTATTGTCACAAAATTTACTAATTGCCTGACTTCTGAACTGTGTTACAGAGGTCCCCTCAAAACCTCAAATATTCTTTGCCTTCATGTTTTCCTGAGAGAAAAATAAATCCAGGGATTCTCTGAAAGGAGAACTTCCTGATAGCCTTCAAAAGACTCCTTTGGTCCTCTGGATATCAGAGATTTTAAGTGTTTCCACTTAAAGCAATAGCTTCCCCTCTGAGGACTGAGGGAAAAAGCAAAATAATGAAACTTAGAAAATGTGCATTTCTGTACCTTGGCAAGGAACTTACCCAAATGTGATTTTAGGTCCGCTTATTATTAGTTCTAAACACACTTGTTTTTCTTGGTAAATACCAAAATCCAGTGTAATTTAATACCCCGATTTATTCTGAAATATATGAATTATTTTTTTCCAGATGCCTACAGGTTTCAGTTCTGCTGTTCTCTATCTGTTAGGAGAATGTTTGGATTGCTGTGGGGGGAGAGGAAGGGTGGTGTTTATTTTCCAAATAAAGCCCCAGGGGCTGTGCTCTCAGAAAGACTTAAGCGGTCACCAAGTTCACTGTAAAACATTTTATTTCATTTATAACAGGTGTGTTGCTTTTTGCATCATGATTGTATTTGCGTAGAGCTTTCTCTTCTTAGTTCTTAGACATAACCTCTTAAATGGAAGTGTTAAAGAGAAGATGTGTGTAAGTGTGAAAGAGCGAGAGAAATTGGGACTGTGTAGCTTGGAAAAGAGCAGGCTCAGGGGGATCTCATAAATGTCTACAAATACCTGAGGGTAGTATGTAAAGAAGAGGGAGCCAGGCCTTTCTCAGTGGTGCCCAGTGACAGGACCAGAGGCACAAACTTAAACACAGGAGGTTCCTTCTGAACATCAGGAAATATTTCTTCACTGTGAGGGTGACTGAGCACTGACACAGGTTGCCCAGAAGGGCTGTGGAGTCTCCATCATTGACAATACTCAAAAACTGTCTGGACCTGGTCCTGAGCAACCTCCTTTGAATGGCCCTGCTTGAGCAGGGGGGTTGGTCCGGATGACCTCCAGACTATGTGGACAGCCCATTTTAGAAAACTGTGAACCTGAAATCACAATGCCAATCAATGGCTAAGCTAGGACATCTAAGAATACCAATTTAGCATTTCATAGCTTCTAGCTGAAATTGCAGGGCTAGATATGTGTTTGAAATTGCAGTTTACTCTCAAAATCTGTAAAGTGAATTTTGTTACCTTTGACTGTAACAAACCCCATGCTGTACAGGAATGAACAGATTCAAACCCCAAGTGCAGCCTGAATTTCAGGAGAACATCCATTATCTGGCAGCAGGAAAAGGCTGGTACCTCATAACAAATAATAGTCAGGATCTGCTGAATCTAGAAGGGACAGACAAGTAACACTAACTTTCCTCCTTTTCAGGCTCCTTAACTTGACCTAGCTTCAGTTCCCCAGTCCTAACTGGTCGTGGAAGAAGTGTGAAGTTCTGAGCCCAGTTACTATACCTGGAAAGAATGGTGAAGGAAAGAGACCCGTGTCAGATATACCAGCTGAAAATCTATGCTGCACTCACATTTAAAATTGTTACTCAAAAGCAATGCCACCTGAAAAGCCTGCTTGTTACTGGTTTACTGGATTCTAACGTTATTTGGTAAACCATACAGCAAATAGTGGCTTAGGAAAATAGTCTTCAAAAATCTTCAGACCTTCTAGGCTGCTGCATAACAGAAGTTATGCCACTGTCTAAAACTTAAGCTGTTGTTTGAAGAACTAATTGTACTGCTCCCCAGTATATTCTAATTTAACCTTCAGACAACTTTGAAAATTTATGTGCATTGGGCTAGGCAGGCTTGTGAGGTGATTATTGTCTGGCTTTTTCATCTGTCCCAAACCCTTATGAAAAGGATAAGGGAAAGCGATACATTTTTCTAGATAATTCAGACACAGGTTGTCTGCTCACTTGTACTTTTTCACTTAAAATGCTAAATTTCTGGCTGATTACAAGTTTGCTAAGTGGAAGGAGTCACGGGGCAGATAAGTTCTCTGCTTCATTAAAAATTGCAGCCAATCTTTAGAGAACTGTTTTTCAGAATATTCTAATGGCCAGCACAAGTTTTAAGGAAGTGACCCAGTGTGAGGAGTAGCCAAGCACCTTAAGATCACTTTATTTTATTTTTTTTTTTTTCTTTCTGTGCCAGTGAAATAAGTGAAAATCTGAGGTGTCTGGCACTCTTCAAGATGAGAATATACCTTGTCAAACTGAAGAGTTGAGGCAGTCCTAGTGACATATCGCAAGATATTTCTGGTGCTTAGGAAGTTTCACATTAAAAATATGAATGATTATTGTGTCTGTGGTGAAGGGTAGACTGAGTGCACTCACAATGTCTCACACTTTAGGAACCTTTTAACTTGAGAATGTTGTTATAGTGCTGGCGGTATTTGAAAATGAACAATGCCAATGGCACTTCATCTGTTCTTAGGTGCCAGAGTGTTAAAATACTGTTACAGTCTGTCATCTGGTGCTTGCATGTACTCTGAAAATACTGCCACAACACTTGAATAGGAGTAAAATCAGATTAAGGAATTCAGTATTGATTCTTCAGAAAAACAAAGCAGGTTCTGTAGCAATTAACTGCATTTTCAGTGGTTCAAGTCTGAACAGTGATTCAACCTACTCAAATTTGGCAGCATTTATAAAATGTTCTTTGTTTAGGGTGGGGTTGCTGGTAGACACCCGTAAGACACCAGCAATCTAGGAAATACCTCATAGGAGTAGCATGCTTGGAAAGAGATTGTAAAGAATATAAATGAATGTGCGATAAAGTAAATACCCTTCTACCTTATTTTGAATCATTCTTAAAATCAGAGCTTTTTGCAGTCCTGAATTAAATCAGGTTTCTCAAAGTATTGAGGAAAATTCCTCTTTAGGAGATCTTAAGTGCTGATGAAATGCTTTGCTTCAGCTGAACAGACAGTGAGTAGATGTTCTGTACTTTTCCAGCAGATCCTGAGGATTATGTAGGACTGGACAACGTCTTATCAGCAATGACCAAAAGCACAGTGACTGCAACTTCCTGAGATTCATTAGATTACTTCTTCAGTTGTTTTGGAAGATTGTGACTAATTGCAAAGCATTCAGATGACAGCAGAATACCAAACATTTTGAAGATAATCAAAACCTGCTTTTATGCAGCTCTGAAAGCCAATGAGTGTTTACTGGAGTTGTAAGTGAAGTTAGCAAATGTATATATGCGTTCTTCCAGGTCTTACAGTTTACCTCGCTTTTAATGCTGAGATTTTCCCTATCTCTACACACACAGATAAATGTCAGGACTGTATCATACCTGATTTTTCCAGACAAAACAGGTGAAATCTGCAGAATCATCTATAATAATATGTTCTTTCCTTCTTTCCCCTGACTCCACAAAAGCTTCTCTATTATCTGTTCAGTTCAGTTTGTTTGAAGAAGCTAGAGCCCATCTAGTCTTCATTATCCTGTGTATGCTCAGCCGAGGATTATAAGAGTGGTGCTCTTGAAACAACAGGCTGCAGAGTGTGATGATTTAGAAACATAAATTCCAGCAGTTGTTGAAGCTTCTGGGGGTTTTTAGTTCTTTGTTTCTTTACTATAATTTACTATTACTTCATTAATACTTCATGGAAGTTTATTTATGACTAAATCTCAGGTTTTGAAGAAAGATGTCTAAGGTAGAGACACTCAGAAACAATAGCTATCTCATCAAGGGATTTCTTTAGTAAATGAACAGCTGGTACAAAAATATCAAAGTGCAAATGAGTGGGAGGATTATCTTAAATCAGTGAATTTAAGGGTTAACATCTCCAGCAGTATGATGGGACAGACCTTACTGTACAATAGAATAATTAAGAGGTAATAATGCTCCAGGTGCAAATGCCTGATGTTTTGCATCTTCTACTTGTATGAATCCCATACAGTCTTACGGACTGACAGTAGTTTATTTAACTAAAACTTCCATCAACAGAGGCAGGATTAGATTTTTGTTTTGATCCGCCTCTACAGTGACAATTAAATAAATAGTCTACTTTATTTCACAAATGAACTAATGTGGCAAAAACTCAAATGAATTGCTGGAAGCTGCAGCATGTGTGCATCACTGCTGGATTAGGAGTCCAGTGGCACTTGCCTCATGCTCCCAGCCGAGACAGCTGTTACGCTTTGCCCTAGGTTCAGCTGTAACAGTTATTTTTCTCCTTCTTAGTAGCTGGTGCAGTGCTGTCTGTTGCTTAAACTGCAACACACTTCTAAAGGTGTTTGCTGTTGTATCTGCAGTTCTTTCAGGCTTTCAGTGGGGCAGAGACTTGGGAAAAACTGTCCCATCCTTTGTATGTTTTAAACTTTGTACCGAAGTGCAGTAGCTTTCTGGCCCTCATTAATGAATAGTAGCAGAACAGCAATAGAAAATATTCAGTGTCACTCTATAACTTCAAACAACTGGAAATATATTTCATACGAAAATAGCTAAGATATGGGACATGTGGATTGACATGCCTGGTCTGCCTTGCTCACTGCAAAAGCTTAAAATAGATTTTCCAGAATCTAGATACATGTTGATATACTTGTTCAGCAAGCTGACTTTATTTCATTTTTTATTTTTATTTTTAGCTCAGATGTGCATATTCTTTCTTTGTTCTTATGCACTTGTGAAAGTTCACAAGTTTGGTTTTTTTCTTGCTGCTTCTTACCTGAATTCTTCTATAAAAAGTTGAACCAGAAGTATATTTTTTCATAAATATCCAGTTTAATACTTCTGAAAAGAAATTGTACAGTAAACAAAATATTCATGATCAAGGCTTTGAGCTGTTAGAATGTAATAATGATCCTGGGAGACAAGAAAAGGGAGCAAAAATATTATTATGTCCTATTGTAGTACATTCTAATTAATTTTTCAGTAAGTCTACAACTCCTTCCGTGGTGAAGTTACTGATTAGTAGGTAGAAATTGCAAAGATGGCTAAAGATGTGTAAAAAGCAGTCTTCATGACGCTTACTGGAAAATCTTTGTTTCCTTATTTGGCAAGGCAATGTGAACAATAATTTTCTAGTAAAAGCATTAGGAGGATTAATTTAGTGACAGGAAGATCAAGTTCCAATTCAAAAACCTAGATTAAAATATCTAAATTGAGCTTGTAATTAGCACTCTGTTTAGTTCTAGAAGAACAAGCCACATCACTGTGTCTTCCTGAAGTCTGTCAATGCCAGCTAATAGAATCTGAAAACAGTCCAAAGAACATATAGGCTGGGAAGATGTTTCCTAACAGCAAACTTCAGGATTGTGAATACTTTTCTGTCTGAATTTTTTTCTTTCCCTGAATTATACTCACAAGTGAGGTCTCAGAACTCAGCTGGAGTACAGAATATTTTTCTGAAATCAGGCACCTAAAAACCAAAGGGAATTGATGAAAAATAGAAGAAAATTGCCATGCCTGCCTCTTTCTGCTCTGTCTTTAGCGTAAACACTGCATCCTTTCAAATGTCTAGAATGTGATTTATTTGACTAATGTAATATCTCTACAGTATGAGATACTCACTATGAAGTTTAATTGTAGTCATTGATGTTGTCATCCATGGAATTTAGGACATGATTTTTCATATTCTAAAGTAGGAAATCAAACAAATGGAAGCTTAAAAGTGCTTACTGTACTTACCTGGCAAGGAAAGGAAGCTCTTAGCTCGTATACAGATGCCTATAACAATGGCATTAAAATTTAGTGATATGAATACTACTCTTCAAGACCATGAAGACGATCAAGATGCCTAGGAAATCTTGCAGCCAGTGAAACACCTGAAGAAGAGGTGTGTATTTGGCCAAGGCTTGTTTCTTAAGCTTGAACAGTGATTATTCTATACATGAGCAACTTCTTTGAACAGGAGGAAGTTTGCAAAGAAATTCCCTAAACTGGATTATATTAAAACTGGCAGATAGTAAAAAGAAGAATCCTAAAGCCTGGCTTTAATGCTTGTTTTGTAGTAGTGAATCTGGTCAAGGAATTTTATTTTATTTTTTTTTAATTATTTTCACTAGTTTTTACACCATGAGCTGAATTTCAGAGGCCTCATTCCAAATGTTAGGCAAGCCTGAATGTTAAAAGTTCTACTTTAGCTTGGTGCTTTTAAGCTTCTGTCATAATGGTTAATTATATAAAATAGATTCATTTTATATAATAGTATAAA